>NW_024100637.1:0-167465 GCF_016545835.1 Crotalus tigris
CACCAGCCTGAAGATGATGAATGGGACTTCGTCGAAACGTCGCCAAGACACTTCCAATTTTACGCGGGAGAAAACCCGAACAACCAAAGACCTACATCTATCTATCTATCTATCTATCTATCTATCTATCTATCTATCTATCTATCTGTAGGTCTTTGGTTGTTTGGGTTTTCTCCCATGTAAAATTGGATGTGTCTTGGCAACGTTTCAACGAAGTCCCATTCGTCATCTTCAGGCTGGTGTTTTCAGCTTCGTGCTCCTTATATAATATTATATTATATATAATAATAATATAATAATATTATATATATCCTTATATAACATATAATGGACAAAAATACAAACAAACAGAAGGAGCACCCATGGGATCACCCCTCTCACCTGTCATTGCCAACCTCTACATGGAACACTTTGAAACCCAAGCTCTAGAAAAATCGGATCACAAACCCAAACTCTGGCTCAGATACGTAGACGACACCTTCATAATCTGGCCACATGGGAAAGAAAAACTGGACAACTTCCTCACACACCTAAACAGCCTACACCCCAAAATACAGTTCACCATGGAAACAGAAGCTAACAACCAACTTCCCTTCCTGGATGTCTTAGTCTACAAGAAATCCAATGGCTCCCTAGGACACACCATCTACCAGAAGAAAACACACACAAACCGCTATCTGCACGCTCTCTCACACCACCACCCAGCACAGATCAACTCTGTAGCCAAGACACTCATCTCCAGAACAAAACGCTTAGCTGACGAACAACACCTAAAACCAACTACACACTCTCACCAATGTACTAACATCCAATGGATTCCTAAAAATAAGATTACAAACCTAATCCAAAAAGAAACCCCCACTTAAATCCAAGACAGAGAACAAGAAAATGGCAAAGCCTCCTCCCATACATAAAAGGCACCACAGACAGAATCAGCAAGATCCTCCATAAACACACCATCAAAACAGCATTCTGCACAAACAGAAAAATATCCACCATCCTTAGAAACCCCAAAGATAAAATTGAATTAGAAAATCAAGGAGTATACGAAATCCCATGCACCACTTGTCCCACCACATACATCGGACAAACCAACAGAAGAATAAGTGCACGCATTGAAGAACATCAGAACTCAGTCAAAAAAGAGGAACCAACAGCTTCCCTGGTCCAACACCTTAAAGCCACAGGACATGAAATTGACTTTAAAAATACCAGAACCATTGACAAAAGTGAACATTTTAATAACAGAATAATCAGATAAGCCATCGAGATAGAAAAACGCCCACACAGCATGAACAAGCGAGATGATACCTCCCGCCTACCAGCCATTTGGAAACCCGCCCTCATTGACAAACGACTCCCTAACACAAAAAATGATACCAGACCCACACTCACAAAAACCACACAGGATGTCACCACCACACATCCACGCAAAAAACAAACCCAAAGCCACACCGATGACGAGGCATGACCACAAACCAGAAGCCATACCACAGCTGCATCATTAGCCACTTTAAACCCCTCCAATCCATACATGAAGCAAACTGACACCCTCCATGAAGAGGAGGCACGACCACGAACGCGAAGCCAAAAAATAGCAAGGCAGCCCAAAATCTTAAACCCCTCTGCAACTCAGACTAACCTGAGCACAACCAAACAAACACTCCCCCAGCCAATCAGAGCACAGCCAAGCCCCTAACCATTCAGAACACACCTCCACCCAATCAGAACACAGCCAAGCTCCCACCCAATCAGTTCATACCCCCACACAGCTCCCACCCAATCAGTTCATACCCCCACTGGCAGTTAAAAGGAAAAAACAGCTAAGACCACACATTGCTGCTCGAAGCACGAAGGAGAAAACACCAGCCTGAAGATGACCAATGGGACTTCGTCGAAACGTCGCCAAGACACTTCCAATTTTACGCGGGAGGAAAACCCCGAACAACCAAAGACTTACATACAAACACCCGCGAAACCTCAGAAAAACAGATAGATATATATATATATATATATATATATATATAATATATAATATATATATATGTTTTCTGAGGCTTTGGCGGGTATTTGTATGTAGGTCTTTGGTTGCTCGGGTTTTCTCCCGCGTAAAAAATTGGAAGTGTCTTGGAGACGTTTCGACGAAGTCCCATTCGTCATCTTCAGGCTGGTGTTTTCAGCTTCGTGCTTCGAGCAGCAATGTGTGGTCTTAGCTGTTTCTCCTTTTAACTGCCAGTGGGGGTATGAACTGATTGGGTGGGAGCTTGCTGTGTTCTGATTGGGTGGAGGTGTGTTCTGATTGGTTAGGGGCGTGGTGTGCCTATATTGGCGGGGTTGTGCTGTGCTATGATTGGCTGGGGGGTTGGCTGTGCTCTGATTGGCTGGGGGAGTGTTCTGTTTGGTTGTGCTCAGGTAGTCTGAGTTGCAGAGGGGTTTAAGATTTTGGGCTGCCTTGCTATTTTTTGGCTTCGCGTTTGTGGTCGTGCCTCATTTTCATGGAGGGTGTCAGTTTGCTTCATGTATGGATTGGAGGGCTTTAAAGTGGCTAATGATGCAGCTCTGGTCTGGCTTCTGGTTTGTGGTCGTGCCTCATCATCGGTGTGGCTTTGGATTTGCTTTTTGCGTGGATGTGTGGTGGTGACATCCTGTGTGGTTTTTGTGAGTGTGGGTCTGGTATCATTTTTTGTATTAGGGAGTCGTTTGTCAATAAGGGCGGGTTTCCAAATGGCTGGTAGGCGGGAGGTATCATCTCGCTTGTTCATGCTGTGTGGGCGTTTTTCTATCTCGATGGCTTCTCTGATTATTCTGTTATTAAAATGTTCACTTTTGGCAATGGTTCTGGTATTTTTAAAGTCAATTTCATGTCCTGTTGCTTTAAGGTGTTGGACCAGGGAAGATGTTGGTTCCTCTTTTTTGACTGAGTTCTTATGTTCTTCATTTAAATACCAGAAATACTTTAAAAATACCAGAACCATTGCCAAAAATGAACATTTTAATAACAGAATAATCAGAGAAGCCATCGAGATAGAAAAACGCCCACACAGCATGAACAAGCGAGATGATACCTCCCGCCTACCAGCCATTTGGAAACCCGCCCTTATTGACAAACGACTCCCTAACACAAAAAATGATACCAGACCCACACTCACAAAAACCACACAGGATGTCACCACCACACATCCACGCAAAAAGCAAACCCAAAGCCACACCGATGATGAGGCACGACCACAAACCAGAAGCCAGACCAGAGCTGCATCATTAGCCACTTTAAAGCCCTCCAATCCATACATGAAGCAAACTGACACCCTCCATGAAAATGAGGCACGACCACAAACGCGAAGCCAAAAAATAGCAAGGCAGCCCAAAATCTTAAACCCCTCTGCAACTCAGACTAACCTGAGCACAACCAAACAGAACACTCCCCCAGCCAATCAGAGCACAGCCAACCCCCCAGCCAATCAGAGCACAGCCAACCCCCCAGCCAATCAGAGCACAGCCACGCCCCTAACCAATCAGAACACACCTCCACCCAATCAGAACACAGCCAAGCTCCCACCCAATCAGTTCATACCCCCACTGGCAGTTAAAAGGAAGAAACAGCTAAGACCACACATTGCTGCTCGAAGCACGAAGCTGAAAACACCAGCCTGAAGATGACGAATGGGACTTCGTCGAAACGTCGCCAAGACACTTCCAATTTTACGCGGGAGAAAACCCGAGCAACCAAAGACCTACACATATATATATATATATATATATATATATATATATATATATATATATATTTTCTGAGGTTTTCGCGGGTATTTGTATGTAGGTCTTTGGTTGTTCGGGTTTTCTCCCACGTAAAATTGGAAGTGTCTTGGCGACGTTTCGACAAAGTCCCATTCGTCATCTTCAGGCTGGTGCTTTCAGCTTCGTGCTTTGAGCAGCAAGACAAGCTAAGACAGTTAGAATATGCTTTTTTTAAAAAAGAGAATTCCTTTTAAATAATAATAGCAAATGAGTAATAATGTCCAAAGTACAGTATAAAAATTAGTAATTAGTAGCTGGGGAAAAAAGGTTTAGAATAGAATAGAGCTGGAAGGGACCTTGGAGGTCTTCTAGTCCAGCCCCCTGCTCAAGCAGAAGAACCTATTCTATTTCAGACAAGTCTAGTCTCTTCTTAAAAACCTCCAGTGATGGAGTGTGGAGGACATAGAAAGAGAGGGGGCTATCAGAATGTCGTTTTAATATTTTTTGGGTTTGTTTGGCTTTTTACAGTTTATTTGGCTTTTTACAGTTTTTTCCCAAAATCTTTTCAGTTTCTCTCTCTCTCTCTCTCTCTCTCTCTCTCTCTCTCTCTCCCTCTCTCTCTCTCTCTCTCTTTCTCTATTTCTTTCTGTGTGTGTTTCTCTGTATGTGTCTGTGTGTATCCTTTTTCTTTTCTTTTTTTCTGACACATTTTAATCCTTTTCAGCAAGAAGTAATAGTTTAGAAATGACCTCATTGCATTTATGTAGTTGGAGATGCAGTGAAATTAATGCTTTATTTAAATATATTGCTCCATTTCAATAAGAAGCAATTACGTGCATTAACTCAACCTTGAGATTTAATATTCTCAAATGTTGATATTCTATCTCAATCATATGGGATTTGACTTCTGGACAAAGAAAATCAACTTACAATCAAAAGACTTATTGTTCAGTATCAGAAACACAAACATATGGCTCCAACTATTCAGTGGTTTGCATTTTGTATGTTTTGTTTCTCCTTTTTTCATCTTTTTTCTCCTTTTATAATTTGGTGCATTTTTTTACCTTTTCTTTGGATTTTTAAACTATTTAGTTAATTTATAAAATGTTATTGCTTTGGTTTTCATAATTAAATTAAAACTTGGGGACATTTACCAGTTCCTAGTATCCTTGTAGCTAAAACTGTGAACCAAACAAGCCTCATTTTCTTCTCACCAAAAATCTTCTGGATTTTTTCCTCCATTTTCCCTCACTCTGTCCTGAAGAAATTTGCAGTAATTCTACCTTCATCACGGTCAATCTTACTTGGACAAAATAGTTTGCTTAAAATCTCCTGGTCACTGCCTCATCTTTTGGTGATTTCTTCACCTTCTTCTCTGAAACATTCTTCTCTTCTTTATGAATTCTCTTTCTCTGAACTCCATTCTGTTTACATGAGACCAATGATATCTGGAGTGTAAAATTCCAAAGGACCACTAGAAAGGTGCAGCAAAATTGCTGAAGACTCTAATTCTGTGTTGCCAAATGGTGTCATTTGAACTACAGCCTCCTACAGTAGAGCTACCGGAGGACATTTGAGCTTGGACATGCTTAGTTTCCAATTGTTCATCAGTTTAGAGATTTGTGGGCTTTTCAAAAGCCCTTCAGATGATTGACTGTTTGAAGAGCTGATATACCAGGATGAATAAGTATACCAATGGCCTGTCCACATGATTGTTTATTTAAGTCCCTGACTTGCCTTTAATATGTTTCCTGGACCGCCAATAGCTCAGCAGAAAATGCCATTTTTATTTCTTTAACAAATAATGAAAAATGACATAACTGAGCTGATCCAGTTACCTTGGCAATAAGAATATTTGCCTGTAGTACAGCAAGAATGAGTGCTAGGAGAAATAAAACATGCTAAGGTTGGAAGTTGCTTTGGAACTCTTATCTAAATATAACAGTTTCATTTAACGCAAATAAAATAGGACCTCCGTGCGCCAGGATAATAATTTTCCTACTCCAAAATAGGAATTCACTGTTAACATTCTCTAGTATTTAAGTTGTTCTGCAAACGTACAAAAAAGATAATTAAAAGATTCATGACTTTATAGAGAGATAATGTCCCATATATTTTCATTAAAAGGTTTGCTAAAAGCTTGTTTATTTATTGTATTTACAGTTCTTACACTACTGCAATCAATCCACTTTGATTATATTTATCAACTGAAGATTATATATTTATAATCTACAAATAATATTTATAAATGTAAAGTCAACCCTTTTAAATCAACTTAATGTGTAACATCATCTTGAATAAAATGCCTGTTTAAAAAGCAATTTTCAGATATTTCTGGAAGGCTTAGAGTGAAACTTTCAGACATATAACTGGGAGACAACATATTCCTTAATACCAAGGCAGCAAAGAGAATGTCTCCCTTCTGGTCCACAATCCTTTTCCATCTTGTAATGATAGGACCTTGAAGAAGCCATCTCTCAATATTCTTATGGTTAGGTAAGATGATCCTGGATGGAATCAAGTGTGGCACCATATGATTTTATAGATCATCACTTTGAACTGAGCTTGGAATGAGCAACTGTAAAATAGATATTATCCTGCAATAACAGATTCAATCTGCTAGCAGTCTGATCATTGCATTTGACTATGAGCCAGCAGTGTGCAGCAGCAACCAAAAAAGCTAATAAAATTGTGGGTTGTATAAACAGAGGCATAGAATCAAGATCACGCGAAGTACTAGCACCGCTTTACAAAGCCCTGGTAAGACCACACCTGGAATATGCAGCCAATTTTGGTCACCATATCACAAAAAATATGTTGCTCCATCACTGGACATTTATAAGAAGAGACTAAACAATCACCTGTCTGAGATGGTATAGGTTCTCCTCCTTGAGCAGAGGGCTGGACTAGAAGACCTCCAAGGTGCCTTCCAGCTCTATTCTACAAGAGTAATCCTTATAAAGTGTGTTATTTCTTAAGTAATTAAAACATGTACTGATAAGAATATAAGTAAAGATTCCTGAGATTCTAGAAAGAGTACAGAGAAGAGCAACAAAGATGATTAGGGGACTGGAGGCTAAAACATATAAGGAACAGTTGCTGGAATTGGGTATGTCTAGTTTAATGAAGAGAAGGACGAAGGGGGACATGATAGCAGTGTTCCAATATCTCAGGGGCTGCCACAAAGAAGAGGGAGTCAAGCTATTTTCCAAAGCGCCTGAAGGCAGGACAAGAAGCAACGGGTAGAAAACTAATCAAGGAGAGAAGCAACCTAGAATTAAGGAGAAACTTCCTGACAGTTAGAACAATTAACCAGTGGAACAACCTGCCTCCAGAAGTGGTGAATGCTCCAACACTGGAAGTTTTTAAGAAGAGATTGGACAGCCATTTGTCTGAAATGGTATAGAGTTTCCTGCCTGAGCAGGGGGTTGGACTAGATGTCCTCCAAGGCCCCTTCCAACATTATTATTATTATTATTATTATTATTATTATTATTATTATTATTATTATTATTATTTAGGAAAGACTATAATTAGTAAATAGCTTAAGGTGGGCAAAAGTTTATTTTAGCAATGGCTTCAAGCTACTGCTCTAGTACAAGCATTATGTTCAGGAGAATCCCCATCTAGAACAAAAGCAATGTTTCTGGAATGCCTTGATGCTTACAGATGACCAATACTTTCAATTTGTTAAAGTTCAATCTGAGGTATTTTTCTCCACCAGACTATGTCTTGTTAAAATTGCCAATGTACTCCGTATTCAGATCATTTCTCATCTGTTGTGAAGTAAATATAGATCTAGTATGTGGTCACCTGCATGTATCAAGTCCAAGATTAGGAGTGATGAGGTCTTGGTTACTATGGAGGTCACATATTCCTAGTCCATTTTCTTAGTTACCATGGAGGTCATGAATTCCTAGGCCACTCCCCCAATGCATGGACATTAAGGCATCAAAAAGTTGGGAGATGCCAAAATCATCCCTGGGACAAGGTCCAGTAACTCCAGGAAGTCTTAGGCTGCTTTATAGATACATTTCAACTTTGGTAATGATTTTCATCTATTGGTTTCATTGCTATCACATGGTAAGAAAGTTGAGACAACATGACCAACCCTTGCTTGTCCCACAAGTTCAACTTTCTGTTTAGGAATTTACAATCAATTATGTATGTTGGGACAATTACTGGTAATATAGTGTGAATCATCAAAGAAACTCCTCCTTCCTGTCCCTTGTGACTTCTGAAAGACCTGAAACACAGAAGAGCAGAACTCCCACAGAGCAATATCCCCACTGTTGTCAAACAGATAATATTTCCTAGATCTGCACATTCATCTGTCATTAAATTGTGTATATTATTTTATAAGCTGTCCCGAGTTGCTGTATCAGTGAGATGAGCAGCATAAAGGCTAAGGAATGAAAACATTTACCTAGTAGGTCCCCAGAAGGAAGGACTCACTGGAGAAGGGCCTAATGCTGGGAAAGATTGAGGGCAATAGAAGAAGGGGACGACAGAGAATGAGATGGCTGGATGGAGTCACTGAAGCAGTAGGTGTGAACTTAAATGGACTCCAGAAGATGGTAGAGGACAAGAAGACCTGGAGGAACGTTGTCCATGGGGTCGCGATGGGTTGGACACGACTTCACAATTAACAACAACAACTAGGTCCCCAGGATCCTGTCCTTTTCACAAAAAATTATTCAGTTTATCTATAAAGACTCCAAGAGTTTCACCTCATATTCCTACATGGATTAAGGCTTAAACATAAAATTAAACCTAAACTCCTGACAGAACAATTAACCAACTGAACAGCTTGACTCCAGATGTTTTGGGTGCTCCAACAATGGAGGCTTTTAAGAAGAGATTGGACAATCATTTGACTGAAATGGCATAGGGTTTCCTGCTTGAGCAGGGGGTTGGACTAGCAGACCTTCATGGTCCCTTCCAATTCTGTTATTCTGTTATTCCTAAGTCTGAGCTTCTCTCCTTCTTTGGTTCTTCAGGTGAAACAAATTCTGAAGCAGAGGATAAAACATTAGACAGTTATAGGCAAAGTTCTAGATTGTAGGATGTAAAGCTCCTGCTACATTGGTGTATTTTATGTAATTTTAAATATTATCACATTTATAGGCTAGACCTAGATTGCTTCTCTTTGACTAAATCTATGAGTCTTAGGCTGCTTTATAGATACATTTCAACTTTGGTAATGATTTTCATCTATTGGTTTCTTAAGCTAGATTGATACATGTGGGTTATGGATCACTTGGAGACATATTTCCCAAACAGATCTGAGACTGTTATAAATCATAAATCAAGAATGAATGAATGACTGACTATTGATAATCTTTCCCAGGTACCAAGGCAGCTGGTTACCACCAGTCCATTCACTGGTGGCATTTCAATCAATTCTTTTCTAGGACCTTTCCATTAGGACAGATATGCAAGTTAATTCCAGTCAGAAAAATGTTTAGTATGAGATCAAGAATGACAATGAAGAGCCCTAGTAAGGATCTTATTCCCCCTCCCCCCTTTTCATGGCTATCGTAACACTATCACCTGTTCTTTTACAGAGCTTCTTAGATGAGCCAGATTGGAATTGAAACTTCATAGAAGTCCATATTCAGAATGAAGATCTCAGACAAATGGTTCCAAATTGCCCAGCTTTTCCTCAAAGTTTGGACTTTTATATGAATTGGTCTCATAATCCTAGTGGAGACTTTGGCTCTACACAAACTTAGCTTCTTTCTTTTTTCATGTAGTGGTAAAGTAGATGATAAATCTGCAAGTGTAAAAAAGTATCTTAGATAACAACCATGTTATGCTATTTTTTATTATTCTAATTCAAGTCTCTTTGGGGAGAAGACAGCCCAAATCTACCATTAGTGAAAGGAAATGTGCCATACACATCCATCCCTAACTATCAATATGTTCTAACCTCTTTCCTGTAAGCCAGGGGTCTTCAAACATGGCCCTTTTATGACTTTAGACTTCAACTCCCAGAATTCCTCAGTTGAGGAATTCTGGGAGTTGAAGTCCACAAGTCCACAAGGGCCAAGACCCTGCTGTTAAGCCATAGTACCCTTAGAGGGATTCATATTATTTATTTAGATCAACCTTTATCACTTGTGTATCAAAAAATGATTTATCACTTTTTGATACACTTTTGTATCAAAAAGTGATTTATAACTAGTATATTATTATTAATGATTGTAGCTATAATCTTATGACTTATCACTCTTTTTTTTTAAAAAAAGTATTTCATCGGTTTTCTATCATTACAATTTATCTTGCTTAATAAACAATGTGTTGTCTGGGTTAATTTTTGCCTAGTCATAAAGATTAAATTCTTACTCTCTATACCACTTTTCCAACCATTGTTAAAATAAGTTCCATTTTGAAAGTGTACTGTGTCTTCTTTTCCTTTGATTCTGAATGTACGTCTGTCCATTTCCACACAGTCCAATATTTTCTTAATTATCGCTTCCTCTGATGGTGTTGTCATACTTATCACTCTTTGTTTGTATGTACACTGAGAGCTTATGCACAGGAGGCAAATTCATTGTGTGTCCAATCACACTTGACCAATAAAGAATTCTACTCTACTCTACTCTACTCTACTCTACTCTACTCTACTCTACTCTACTCTACTCCACTCTACTCTGTTCTAATCTATTCTATCCTCCCTAAATATGTTATGTGTAATTCTCAGCCAGAATAGTGAAAGTCTACCAGAGTGAAGAAAACTAACTTAGATCATCCATAGATAGATACATATATGCATTTTAATCTTTGCACATTATAATGCACAATCTGTTCTCTTGCACCGCTTCAGGATGGTGAGTTCATTTATGCACGTTAGTTGTTCTAATCCATTTGCATCAGTGACCGGAGCATTTTGGCTCTTTACATATTTTGGTACACTTTTAACTTGCCAATATGGAAATGGAGTATAATTATTTCTCCTGTGTCCTATGAGTAATGGTTGCATGTATGTTTTACCACAATGACCTTTTCAGTATGTTGCACTTTGATTTGCTGTCTGGTGTTTCTATTCAACAACATTGCCGTCCTCACCTACAAGGAGGAGTGCCATGACAAGCCAATCAAATGACAGAATACTGAAAAGGTCAAAGCACTATTAAAGCATGCTAATGAAATTCATCCACTTAAAGCAAAAGAGGACATTCAATAATTGCAGTGTTCAGAAGAAAGCTTTCAAACATCATGATAAATTAGACTTGGAGCTTTTAAACCTTAACCAAGTATCATCTTTTTATTTAAAATATTTTTACAGCAGGTTTCCACAGTTCAGACCCAAAGAACAGAACCATGTTAACATTACAACAATCAAATGATAGAAAGAGAAATCATTTCTTTATGGAAATCTGAGCAGTCAAAGCTTTTTGTATTTCATTAGGGATGCCTGAAGTTGGTTTGATCTGATTTTCACTTATTGCACCAATCAGTATTTCTGGCTTTCACACTCTCCAAATATTCCTCAGCATTTCTTCATTTTCATGAAAAATTTCTATTGCATACTTTGCAGACAAAGAAAGGAATTAAAAATTAAAAAAATTGCATGATCTGTTTTATAGATTGTAGAGACATATGGGGAATTACTGAAATGTCCATCTCCACAAATATTTAAGTCCTGGGCTATTATATCCAATATCTCAGGCGCTGCCACAAATAAGAAGGAGTCAAGCTATTCTCCAAAGCGCCTGAAGGCAGGACAAGAAGCAACAGATGGAAACTAATCAAAGAGAGAAGCAACCTAGAACTAAGGAGAAACCTCCTGACAATTAACCAGTGGAACAACCTGCCTCCAGAAGTGGTGAATACTCCAACACTGGAAGTTTTTAAGAAGAGACTGGACAGCCATTTCTCCAAAGTGGTATAGGGTTACTTGCCTGAGCAGGGGGTTGGATTTGATGACCTCCAAGGTCCTTTCCAACATTATTATTATTATTGTTGTTGTTATTGTTGTTGTTGTTATTATTATTATTATGGATCATCGCACAGTCAGCCAGATGTTCAGACTGGATTTGGCATTTTGTCTACCTATCGAGTCCTTACCCAGGACCTGGGATAGGCAGATGTGGATGTTTGATGGTATTACAGATATCGTCGCAGGATGGAAGCAGGCTGCCTTTTGCAATTGACTAATAGCGAATTTGTCAATGCCAATGGTGTTCAAGTGGTGCTCCAGTTGTTTTGGGATTGCACCCAAGGAGCCTATCACTATTGGTACTACCCTTTATTATTATTATGAATCAGACTCGAAAGGTAGACAAAATGCCAAATCCAATCTGAACATCTGGCTGACTGTGCGATGATCCATAATAATAATAATAATAATGGACATGGCAGTGCCTGGAGACAGCAGAATAGAAGAGAAAGAACTGGAGAAGATAACAAAATACAAAGACCTACAAATAGAAATAGAAAGACTGTGGCAAAAGCAAGCAAGGGTAGTACCAATAGTCATAGGCTCCTTGGGTGCAATCCCAAAACAACTGGAGCACCACTTGAACACCATTGGCATTGACAAATTCGCTATTAGTCAATTGCAAAAGGCGGCCTTACTAGGAACTGCTTCCATCCTGCGACGATATCTGTAATACCATCAAACATCCACATCTGCCTATCCCAGGTCCCGGGTAAGGACTCGCTAGGTAGACAAAATGCCAAATCCAGTCTGAACATCATTATTATTATTATTATTATTATCATCATCATCATCATCATCATCATCATTATTATTATCATTATTATTATTATTATTAAGTCCCTACTTCCTGCAGTTGATGTTCTCATGATCCCACGTTAAAAAAAAAACATGGATCACAGCCACAGGAACTTTTCTTTTTGGCATGTTCTGTTGTTAAAAGGTTGTGGCAGTCTTAAAATGTGAGATCCCTTTGAGTTCAGCTTAAAGCTCAACTTTGCAAATGCTGACACCTGTTTACATCTGCTGGAAGGCAAGCAGCTTTTTGGAGAACGTGTACAGCTTTTCAATTACTGCAAGCAACCCAGCACAGGTTTCCCTACAGCAGTGTTTCCCAAACTTGACAAGCAACGCTGGCTGTGGAATTCTGGGAGTTGAAGTCCACATGCCTTAAAATTGTCAAGTTTGGGAAACACTGCCCTACAGCAATGCTGAATTGAACTTCCATCCATCCTTGACTCAACAGAAATCTACACCATCTTGAAATTTGCTCTTCCCATTGCAAACCTCTATCTTGTCTTTATTGTTTCTGTTCCAGGTCATTGCCAGTCACACCTTGGGGCTGTCCTTGGATGATTTCAAAATATAGTGAAAGTTCTACTTTAACATTGATAGAATTAAGGATGATTTAAGCTTGTCTCATTCATGGACTCCATAAAAGGTGAAGGAAATACCATGGGGATAAATGGAAAAGAAGTGTTGCAAAGTGTGGTTAAGTGAAAATGGGACATAATCATAAATAATTTTTAAATAGTTTTAGAGAGTATGAAAACATAAAGTGGAAACAGACTGGTAATATCCTTTCTACCTAATAATTAGTAGCAGCTAGGTGACAATTGCAGTTATAAAAGATTCCTAAATCCCTGGCTCCTTTCTCTGTTTTATGCAGCTTAGCAGAAAGGCAGCTTCCAGTAGTATTCTTGGTTTTGAGCCTTTCTCAGAAAGAAAGCCCATAATGTCATTCTGATGAATGTCAAAGTTCCTACAACAAAGTTATTTTCCACCAACATTGTTTCATTCTAGTCTGCATTTGACTTTCACAATAGCAATAGCACTTAGTCTTACATATTGCTTCACAGTGCTTTACAGCACTCTCTAAGCAGTTTACAGGGTCAGCACATTGCCCCCAACAATCTGGATCCTCATTTTGTCCACTTCAGAAGAATGGAAGGCTGAGTCAACCTTGAGCCTTGTCAGGATCGAACTCCTGATAGTGGGCAGAGTTAGTCTGCAATACTGCATTCTGACCACTGCACCACCACAGCTCTTCCTATAATGAAATATGGAACCTGTTAAAATCTTGTATCTGATTCAGCACGACTAGTTTGTTGAGGGAAAAAAAATCTGATTTTAATATAGGCTTATGTTATATGTAGTGATTTTCAGATTTCATCACTGTCCATGTTTGCAGGTGCAGGAATAGGGAGATATAAAAAATAGGAAATTGACTTCCACAGCATCAGACCATTGGTCCTTGCAAAACAGTAATGATTCCTTTGAAGGAATGCAGTTTTCTGAAGTTCTCTGAGTAAATAAATATGACAAGAAATAATCTGGGAGTTTCTTCATCCAAAACAAATGCATGCTATACCCACTGAACAGGTCCTGGTGAAATAGTTCAATGGAAATCAGATCACTGCTGGCATTGTTATGCATGCATCAGAATAGACATTCACACCCTAGTGCCTGTTAATATGTTGTCAATTTCTGTAAACTCTGCCTTGAAGGAAAAAATACTCCATGACCCCATTTGTAAGTGGCGACCACATAATCTACTTGAGCCGAATTTATGTGAACAGCATTGGAGACAGGCTATAAGGTTCTGTTCACTTAAGGATGGTACAAGCAACTTATATAGTTATATAATAAATGCTGACCAGCAATGATGTCAAATGCCAATCATCTTATTTTTGATAATATGGGTTAGATTTTCAGCTTATAGTAAGAATACGCAATTAATAATGGGTCAGTTGTTGTGGTTCGTTGTCCAGCAGTCTCTGAGAACTGGACACGATTGAATGAAAGAAAAAGAACTTTCCTAGTTTCTGTTTAAAAATATCAGGGCTGATTAAGATAACTCATAAACTAGCACCTGTAAGTACCTAAGCAAGGTATTCTTGTTCAATGTGGGCAGAGGTTCAATGGGACAACACACTGTTTACTCCTGTTGGTGTTATTGATTTGGGGCAGGCATTTGGGGTGGTATTTGGATGGCAAGAGAAGAAACTGAAGCAAGAAAAAAGAGTGGGAGAAACATTGGCACACAGAACCAGAACAGAGAAACTGATCTAGTGGTCCACTGTATAAGATCTGTGCAGGAATAAAGCATGGAAAGGGATGCCAGAAAATAGAGTCCAAGGAAACATAGCAAAAGGTGCTGCAGCACATCAATTTGACCCTCTATTTACTGAGCAGAGGCTTTAGTTCTTTAAAAGCAATCTTGCCCATGTAAGCATCACACGAACTAAAGGACAGAAACTGAATTTAGGTAAATTCATCCTGGAAGTAAGTTGCAGCTTCTTAGCAATGGGAATAATTATGCAGTTGAATCTACTGCCAATGAGATGGCTGACGTACTTTATCTTTAGATCTTTATAATTAGATTACTCAGCTTTATGAAAGATGCATTCAATCCATCTGGGCTGGATTCCACAGACTATTTATACAGGAGCTGAACTAGCAAATGACAGTGTAGAAATACTGCTAGGAGGACGTACTGTACATCCTTCCTTCACTTTTATGGTTCTCAACAAATAGAAGATACAATACAGAAAGATCTCCTGGCTCATCCTCTTGGACATGTAGTCAAAGAAATTCTACCAATAAATCCAAATAAAAATAAATGAGACATTGTTAGTGTTTATTGTTATGCCAATGCCAACGTAATTTTGGATTTAATGCCTCCAAACAACTAAATAATTTTGGATTATATATTAAATGGTTATTATAGAGTATGCTTGCTTTTTGTTAGGATAAATAAAACAAAGTGATGTGTTTTAGAAACAAGAATTCCTATCCTATTTAATATGATTTAATAAATACATTGGCTCAGAAGAATATCCAACCAAAAGCTCTCTGTGAAGGTTTCATTGTGTCAACAACCTTTTCATTTAATAGGAATTTCTTAGCATTAGGGTTTTATAGAGCTTTGGATCTGATTCCAGAAAGATCTTATGGAGTATGAATGTAGTACTATCTGCAACCCTTTAAAGAGCCATATCTTTTTCCAGGACAGTCATGTTCTGGAACTGAATCCAAAATCCACAGTGTTCATACTGTGCTTTCTGGTGAAAAGTTTTTTTCTGTTTAATCAGGGAAGGAAGGAAGGAAGGAAGGAAGGAAGGAAGGGAGGGAGGGAGGGAGGGAGGGAGGGAGGGAGGGAGGAGTCACTACATATACTGTACACATGCTGTATCTCTTGATGAGGAAAGAAGGGGTAATGATAAGATGAGAGGTAAAAGACAAGTGAGAATTACCTGTAAGTGGTGACCTTTAACAAAATAGCAATTAGATATTATTGAATTGATGAGTTGGATAATAGGGCTACACAAATCTTAAAAAAAGTGCCTCACTTTGCCAGTGAACTTCTCAAAGCTGTTTTGTGTCCCCTTGTTTTGAGGACACATTCCTGGTTCAACTTCACATATCTTCACTGTAGCTTCTTTGAGCATTTGTATAATTTTTAAAAGGCATTCCATAGACCCGAACTTCACAAAAGCTTGTTCCAATGATTCTAGTCAGCTATTGCAAACTTCTTTGTTATTTTTGTGAGTGATGGAGGAGACTATGTGGAAGAGCTAAAAGGCCACAAGTACGCTGCAAGTCTCTGCAAAGTGCCTCTTGGGGGCCAAATATGTTGCCTTTTTCCCTTGAGAAAGAGGACTGCAACTTCAGCAGTGCAAAGCTGTTTATGAAGCAAATCAAAGCCATCTCACATAGACCTATTGATTAATGTAAGGAATATGATAAGAAACCTCATACTTGGTTTAATACTTGAGGAATGGTGTGAAATGTTCCAACAACATTGCTTTCACAAGATTGTACACCATGCATCTTGTGATGTGGATGGTGATCTACAAAAGCTTAAATAAAAAAAGGCTAATCTTTATGCTACAGGAACCTTTGCTTAGGAGATTAGTTCAAAACAATTAGACATTTCAAATCAAATTTCTGAATTAGAAATTTGAAATAAATGGTTGAATGAGATCAGAGGTCTCCAAAATGATTTGTTGATTCAAAAGATTCAACTCGTTTTGAATGCCATCTGAAATTAACGCATGATCTGGCTCAACAACTGCTGATATCAGAATAGAGATGATTTGCATTTTCCCACATCTAGAACTTCTGCTGTAAAAGAATCTCACAGCTGTTTCTTTGAAAGATAACTCAGTAATAGAACACTGACATACAGATGCAAAGTTTTCTAAGTCCAGTTGCTGTTATTTCTAGTGAAAGCTGAGCAAGACTGCTGCTGGAAATCTTGATTATAGCCCAGAGATCAGCTGAGCCACAAGAATCAGTTATCCTTCTGGATAAGTAAAAGACCCTTGTTCTTTTCTATTTCTAACACTCATAAATGATGCACATAATGTAAAGTAGGACACTCTTCTTTTTTAGACTATTGCACCTTCCTCGTTTTTTTCTGTGACTCTTACAAGCATGCTGAGCTGTTGAAAAAAATGTGGGTGGTGGTGGACATGGAACTAACTTGAATAGTTCCTTCTCCCCCACACAGCCACACAATTAGACACCCTAACTAAGCCTCACATTGCCAAACGTATATGGTAACATTTATTCCACATCCTCTACTTGTTTGAATGGCATGGGAAGGGCTTTGTTTAATGACAGACATGTGCAAATCATCCCAGTGGGAAGAAACTGAGAAAAAGGACAGAAGAAAAATAACCCTATATGTAAGAGGAGAATATTACAGAGAGGACTTTAAATGTGCCTGAAGTTGAGTGATCTTGAGAGAAAGATTTATCTGTGAGTCACCGGACAGCTTGAACCATTCATTCTGCTCATTTGAAGAGCCTTTAGACCTTCTCCTCAAAGTTTCCCTCTTCTGCCAAGCTCTTAGAATAAGAAAAGAAAAGTGCTTTTGATCTTCTAGTCTCAAGTCCAGAAATGCAGAGCTTAATAAGTTTTATGCCGGTACTGAATCACAAAGAGCATATAGGCATAGCATTCTATTTAGGGAGAAATTTAGTAATAAATTCCCTTCTAAAACCTATGAAGGCAAATATATGGATATTTATTAGTTGTTTTCTGAGGTTTTCGCGGGTATTTGTATGTAGGTCTTTGGTTGTTCGGGTTTTCTCCCGCGTAAAATTGGAAGTGTCTTGGCGACGTTTCGACGAAGTCCAATTCGTCATCTTCAGGCTGGTGTTTTCAGCTTCGTGCTTTGAGCAGCAACAAGCACGAAGCTGAAAACACCAGCCTGAAGATGACGAATGGGACTTCGTGGAAACGTCGCCAAGACACTTCCAATTTTACGCGGGAGAAAACCCGAACAACCAAAGACCTACATATTTATTAGTTATTTATACATCTTAGTCCCAGAATTTCAAATAAAACAATCAAGTCAGTCTAGCCAATTGTTAACTTATTACTTCCTTTATTATGCTCATAATTTTCACATCATATTCACTATAGAGAGGATGGATCTACAGGGTAGGAGAAATCAGATGGGCTTCTGAGGGAAAGAGATCGTAAATAGATTGTTGTTGCTGCTGCTACTGTTGTTGGTGTGTCTCCTTTCTTGTGCATCTGCTCAATTATATAGATTGTGGGATAAGCAGAATCTCAGAGTCTTTGGGGAGACTGACTGTTATTTTGCCCAATCAATGGCAGTGCTGCCCTGGTGTTGGTTTGTGTCTAGCCAGTAAAACCCAAACCCTAACACCCCTTGGAGGAATTACAAAGGTGGAGCCTCATTTTCACCAGACGGTTTCCCTGTCCAGTTGTATCTGACTCTAGGGGGGGAGTCAGCATTGTCTGAGGATATTTTCTGTGGTCATGTGGCTGGCATGACTATATGCCAGGATGCAGGGAATGCTGTTACCTTCCCACTGAAGCGGTACCTATTTATCTACTTGTTTTTGCATGATTTTGAACTTCTAGGTTGACAAGAGCTGGGGCAAGAAGTTGGTGCTTGGGTTTCAAACTGCCATCTTATGGTCGATATGCCCTTTATACAAATAAAATTAATTGAGAGAAGCTGTATTATAATTCCATCTATTCAGCTTTCCCAACATGAGATCCATTTGTCTAATACTCTAAGGAACATGGTTGTGCCACAACAAACCAGAGGTTTGTCACACTGTAATAGTATATCTTCACACTCAGAATATTGAAGAGTTTTAAACTTTGCAAGGAAGGGGAAATAAGAGAATGGAGTTGACAGAAAAGATTGCCTCCTGAATGAAAATGTTTTAAAAGATAAAACACAAGTCATATTTTGCTATCCAAGATAGACATTTCTCCTTTTTTAATAGGAATAAATATTTATCCAGTGCTTGTGTGAAACATACATTTCATGGTTCCAATCGGAATTTAATTTGGTTTTCAAGTTTAGTTGTTGAAATCTTTCTGTTGGACCCTTTAAGATAATTGTAGTGAGTACATACATAAGATAGGCATGGAGAATAGAATAGGCAAGGGAAATTATTTTGAAGGCTTTGAAAAAGTGAAGAATGGTAGAAAAAAATCCTGTAAACATGTATAATATGTTCTTGCAATTGAAAAGAATCATTTAAACCTGTTCTCACACTACTAGATTTGAGTTACAAAAATCGAGACAAGCAATTAGAAGTCTTAGTATCATTTTGCTGCATCAACTTATCAACCCAGATCTCAGTAGCCTAGATTGTCTCCAGTACAAAATTTAAGACTAATACTTATTCAAATGGGAAAACAGAAAAAAAAATAACACAACTAGTAAATGCGTAGTACTGAAAAGTAAACGAATAGCTAAATATGTTGCAATAAAGTATATTAGATGGGCATCTGAAAACCCTGTTTTCACAAGCAAGCTTTGATTTGCATGTAGAGCTAAATTTGCTGGAGTAATTTTACCATCTCATTTTCACATAGGGAGGCATGTGTGGGAAAAATCTCCCAAGGTGAGAATTTTAAAATTGTCATTAAAAAAACACTAATTTTCAAGTGTTTGTCTGATGTTGTAACTTACAAGTTTTACACATCAGTGCCAGTTGCTTCCACATGAAAATGAAGTGATTGTAATTACTATGTGTGGACTGTGCAACTTAGAAAGCAAATGTGAGAAGTGGGTCTTATGCTGTCTCTGGAACTGTTTTTCCTTAAGTTAGGTTTTTAGTTACTCACCCAAATTTCAGAATCCTGTATGTTGTTAGCTACTCTTCATCCACTGATGAATAATGTGCTTTTTCTGAAGCATTTTTGGGATCTTCTGATTCTGGTTAATTGTCCACTGTGAAAGTTAACAATGGAATTTTCAGTCTCCTTCATTCTCTGATCCCTTTTGGGGGGTAGTTGGCCTTCAGAATTTCACTCATTTCCATTCCACATCATCTCTTAACAAATCGCTCAGTTTCTGTTGGGCATTTTATTATTTTTTGCCCCCCATCTTTTCCTCTTTTAAATATGTTCCCTACATATCCAGCAGTTTTGGCTTGGATCCACATTGCAGTAGGGATTTGAAAAAAATAGCTAACACTCCAAAAGACAAGTACAGGATCCCAAAAAATCTTGACAGACTTGAACAATGGGCCCTATTGACAGGACCCAATATATGTCAGCTGGGACTAATATTTCTAACACCATTTTCTTGAGTACAGGTTCTCCTCAGAGCTGTGTCCTAAGTCTGCTGCTGTTCACCCTGTTGTGCAAGGTTTACCACCAAACATCTTGTGAATATGTGGACAATACAATAGTAGTGGGCCTTATTCAAGATGACAATGATGGTGCTTACCACAAGGAGGTAGAGGGTTTGGTGAATGGGTGTAATAAAAACAGCCTAGTTTTAAATGTTGTGAGACACCGTTGAAGCAAGCACAACATTTTCTGCATCAAATGAGAAAAGTACATCTTCCTTCTTCTGTCCTTACCACTTTCTATAGAGGGATGACTGAGAGCATCCTACCATATTCATTACAGTCTGGTTTGGAAGCATCACTGCTTCAGACAGGAAGACAGTGCAGAGAGTGGTGAGGATACACTTTGCAAAAAGTGCAGAGAAGAGCAACTAAGATGATTAAAGGCCTGGAAACTAAAACATATGAAGAACGGTTGCAGGATTTGGATTTGGCTAGTTTAGAGAAAAGAAAGATTGGTGGTGGGGGAGAACATGACAGCAGTATTCCAGTATCTGATAGGCTGCTACAAAGAAAAGGGGGTCAACCCATTTTCCAAAGCATCACAGGACAGGACAAGAAACTAATTGAGAAGAGAAGCAACCTGGAATTAAGAAGAAACTTCTTAACAGTGAGAACAATTAACCAAAGCTTGCCTTCAGTAGTTGTGGGTGCTTCATCACTGGAGGTTTTTAAGAAAAGACTGGATAGCCATTTGTCTGAAATGGTATAGGGTCTCCCGCTTGAGCAGGGACTGGACTAGAAGACCTCCAAGGTCCCTTCCAGCTCTATTCTATTCTATTCTATTCTATTCTATTCTATTCTATTCTATTCTATTCACCTTTTTTCCATGCCCATTATTTCTAATTACAGCCTCTCTAGTGTAATAGCAAAAAAGAGCGAGTTTTGAAAAAACAAAATAAAACCTGCAGAAATAAAGAAGTTCTCCCTTTGTTTTCATATGTTAGCTTGTAATGAGCAGACTACAAATTCTGTTGGTTTTCTTTATTTATTTCCCACCTTAAAGTTCATTCTGTCCTGTTTCCATAGATCAACTTATGATTTTTAAAAAATTCCTGAAGAAGAATTGTATTCAATTTCATGGGTATTTTTTCCTAAGATACACATTTTCAGGACACTGTACTAGATATATTTTTAGTAAATGCATTTTTATACACATTTATGTAAACTCTCTTGTTCATCTCTCTTTGTTTATTTGTAAAAAATATAGATTTGAGCCTATTTAATACGTTACAATTTGCATAATTCTTAGGAAAATATGAACTGGACCAAATTTGCATTCAAATATAAACAAATATCCTCCTGTGATTCTTAATCCTCAAATATCTCCTCCTTTTAGCACACTTCCAGCACACTGATGGCCACTAACTTCAAAATGATGACCGTGAGCAGACCAAGGCTTGATTCCTTTGTATATGCACAATGCACATAGCACACTTTAAAAAGGAGTGGGGTTTTAATCACCTAGTTAAATCTGCCATTTTGAAGCAGGGGACCATTGTTGTGAGTATCCCACAGTGGGAGATATCTCCTAATTGGGGCAAGTCGGTAGATTTGAAATGTAGAGATCCTATTTGGGTGCTCTTCCAAAATTATTTGTCAGGAAGGTTAACCCTTCACTAAATGGCTGCCACAATCAGTTATAGAGCACTGATTGATTCCTACCCATTCCCCTAACCCCCCATCCAATACAAAATCTGCTTGTCTTTTTCTTTTTTCTGAATATAGGGAATATATTGTTATCCACATGTCCAGAAGTTGTAGCTGCCTATCATTTTTATTTTTTAAAAAGGTAATTAGGATTTGGGGGGGAGAGAGCCATTCTGGAGAAGGAAAATGTTCTAAACATTAGTATTTTATTTAATGTCAATGCCAAAAAAGTCATGTGAGCAAGGAGCCTGATGTATATCAAAAGATAAGTCTGCAAGCACAATGATGCAACACTGGAGGCCCCAGCAGTATAGGTTATTTTCCTCTCAGATTTTGTTGATATGTATGCATTTATAATGTGTTTTTTTTCTCCTTTGCCTAAAAATGGCTTTATCATGCAATAGTCTTTTATCATTATGCTAATCTTGTGCCTCATTTCCTTTGTCTGGAAGCAGGATTCATAATTTTTCCCTCTGCCATAATTATTGTTATCTTTTATAATGGTTGTGCAAGCTGTCATCCCTCTATTAGACAAAACATCATTCAGGAACAATTCAGATAGGAAATTTGAAGTTGCAGATATGTGAATATCTGTGGTAAATTTCATTGTACTCAATAGGACTCATTTCAGAATAACATGTGCAGGATTGCACTGTACAGTTTGAACATATAATATTTATGAATAAAAGCAGAAGATTCACAGCAGCCAATTCTAGCATCACACTCCATGCATTAATCTATATCTTTGTAAGAAAAATTATGCGAGGTTCATACTGGGCAGTTCAATATATGGTAATATGTATTGCTCAAGAAAAGTTTGTATGTGTGTATGTGTCTCTCTCTGTGTTAGATAGATAGATAGATAGATAGACAGACAGACAGACAGACAGACAGACAGACAGACAGACAGACAGACAGACAGATAGATAGATAGACAGACAGATAGATATAGACAAAGAGGCAGACAGACAGACACAAACTTCTCCTCTATGCAAAGAAGCAGACTGAACATCCTATCCTTAAATATAAGTCCTTCATTTTAATAAAGTGAAAGAATAAACCAGCAGTATTTCAAAAAAGGAGTTCAAGAATCCATATCCTAAACAGAATGCTCCACATTTCCACATAACTGGCATTCCTATGGATGGACCACACAGTGTCTGCTGTTGATTTTATACTGTCTATGAAGAAGAAATATTTGCTATTGTAGATGTCAAGTACACTGTCTTCCATCATACACAATGTATAATTCTTCTGCAAGCACTCCATATTGTTAGTTGGTGTGTAGAGAAAGAATATTGCTCCTTTTTTTTCTGTGTGGAGCATTTAAACACCACACACTATCCTCTCTGCTTGGGCTGAATCATTCTAAGGTTCTGTGCAAGCCCCTAAATGGAATATTGGCTATCACCCACATATTTGTGTTTATTAGAAAACATAAGAGATACTTAGATGTAGCGTAATTTGTGACATCTGAAATGTGTTTATCTACATGGGGGGGGGGGCAGAACTGAGATTTTTGATACAACCTATTTTCTATTGTCGCACTATTAAGCAATTAAAGCAAAGAATCCACTCACAGACTATTTTCATTCCGTTCAGCTCAAGCAGACATTTGTCTCAAATAAGCAATGGATCTTTGTGTAGTATTTTTATCTTTATCTTGTATCTTTAGACTGACTGAATCTACTTGTTGGGGTATATTTACAGGATATGGCTTTTCTGATGATGGATTTTTGCTTTATGGAATTCAGTAAACAAAATTGTTGCTCATACCTTTCAGAAACTCACCCTGAATTTTTCTCCAATTTTTTTTCCCTCAGGGAATAGGAATCAAGTGAATGGTTTCACATAAATATCATTATTTAGGTTACTTTGAAACTGGGCATTTGACATTATCTGCTCAGCGGGCAGCTAGATATCAGAATATATTTACTGCATTTGCATTCTGTCTTCCTCCAAAAACTGAAACCATCCCAATATCTTAACTTCACTTCAAAACACAATTCTGGGAAATAGGTTTGACTACAAGATTGTGACTTTCTCAAGGCCATTCCATAGTATTTTATGAATGAGTGGGAATTAACATGAACTGAGTCTCCCCTAAATAAATTTAGGACTATTCAATTTAAAACTGGCTTTCATGCCTAGTTTTCATAAGCCACTAGCAGCTGAAATAATAACCTTTATTTTATATTTGACCATAGCAGCTTTAAATAAGAAGTCATGTAGTGGAATGCCATTTTTTTCTTTTTATGACTTTTTAATCCCTTGTTTCAGGGTGGAGTTGGGGTGACTGAGTGGAGTGAGTATTTAGTTGCCAAATGCCCTTCCTAACACCTATGAGGAGTTCGCAGCAAATATTTTCTGTTTGCCCCCTGATAGAGAAATATCTACCACTGCCTAGGATTGAAATCTCAACCTTCTGGGGGGTGGGTGAATGTCTTTACATCTAGGCCACTATGCCACTTGGAATGCTTCTCTGTCATTGACTTTCTGAAATTTAGGAGCCAAGGTGATGCAGTGGTTAGAATACAGTATTGCAAGCAAACTCTGTTAATGCCAGTAGTTCACTTTTAACCAGCTCAGGATTGACTCAGCGTTCCATCCTTCCAAAGTTGGTAAAATGATGACCCAAACTGTTGGGGGCAATATGCCAACATTTGTAAACTGCTCAGAGAGTGATATAAAGCACTGTGAAGTGATCTATAAGTCTATTGCTATTGTAATTTTAGCTGAACTCTTTTTGCTGGTATCACATTTTGTGAGCAATGAAGGTAGAAGAAATAGAGAGAGAGCAGCATGCGGAAGTTGGTGTAAAAGCTGTGCAGAGGACCATTGTTATTTTGAGGAGTCATGCTGCCAGGTTTTGACAAAAACCTTGGACTTGTTTGTTGAGAGCTTCTGTACAGAACCTAGAAACTGGGTAATGTGGAAATTAGTCATCCTTGGAGCATCTCTGCTGTCATTATTAAGGAGCTCCTGGAAGCTTTTAAGAGATTTGGATATTATCTTCCTTGGTACATATGCTCTTTATGTTATGCTTTTCATCCATTTGCTTGAGCTAATAATAAAGCTTAAAATTATTTTATTACTGTTATGCTTATTGTCTCTGGAGCCAAAAGAACCAATTACCTGGGCACCTAATCACTGCCATGACACTTGGAAAAACATTTGGTGGAAGAACTAGCCACCAGTGTGGTTTGTTTCATTGAAATCTTTATGGCATTTATTGTAGGAAAATTCATATTGTTAACTGCTTGCAGGAATGTATATATAGATATCCCAGCATGCATGAACAGGGTTAGCTGATATATAAATTATTGACTTTCATCTTTATCCAAGCAGATCAAATGAAGTCAGGCCAACAGAATTACATTGATATAATATTTAAATAATCTCTTTCAAATCATAAAGAACAATTCATATCTGCATGCTACTGGTTTATTCCTAGAGCAAATGCTCTGGTATTATTTTTGCCCTTTCAGTTCATTTCCAGCTGGTTAAAATGGCTTGCTGTCAATGAAACCTCCGATATCTGTGTGTCAATTCCATAACAAAGACAGCTTATAAGACAAGTTTATTGTGATATAATTAGTAATGATGCCTCTGTCTATGCAAAGGGTTGTTTCTTCATAGAAATAGTTGTGCTGATGTTCCTAAGCACCAGTCATTAAATATGAAAGAATTAGACAAAGAGTGACAATGTTGTACTCAGGAAATGGAAATCCATAGTACTTTCCATTGTGGCTTTTATTCAAAAACTTAAAAATAATAATAAGAAAGAAGAAAGAGCCATGTAAGGACTACAGATATTTGACTAACATAAGCCAGCTATATTGGAGATTCCAATATATATAAATCTGAGCAGGTTTGCATCAGCAGTTCCAATTTGCCACAGAGAGAAACTACACACCTGAGAGATCCCTGTGCAACCAGCAATCTGGAATTGAAGAAAGGGTGGTGCTGGAAAGAATAATTTTAAAGAGGCCAAGGAAACACAAAAGAGATTTACATAGATAAGATTTCTTTGTGCACATTGATGCATCTGCTTTGACTGTATCTCGGATGTAAACAGCCATAACACTTGACTACATGCAGTGATATGTATAAAATTCACCTGCCTTTACCATGTGTTAACTCTAATAAGGATGTAGAATCAAATGCAAGTTGGGCTGGTTCTGAATTAAGTTAACCTTACATCTGTGATGGAATGTGCACTTATAGGAGCAATGGGGGAGAGTTTTGCAACACATATCTTTCCCAGAAAGAGACCCAGATTAAAAGACTGTGCAGTCCCGAACTGCATGGAAAAGGGAAAAAGAGGTTGAGAGTAGCCATGTCCTAGAAATATTTCTAGTACTGTGTTTTTCCGAAAATAAGACCCAACTGGAAAATAAGCCCTAACATGATTTTTCAGGATGCACCCCCAAAATAAGCCCCAGGTAAGATCATCAATCAGACAGATGCATTTAGAATAGAATAAAGCTGGAAGTAATCCCCTTTATGGATTACTGCCTTGTCGTGGCGAAGGGGCTTGCGTAACTCAATGAAGCTATAAGCTATGCCGTGCAGGGCCACCCAAGACGGACAGGTTATAGCAGAGAGTTCTGACAAAATGTGATCCACTGGAGAAGGAAATGGCAAACCACTCCAGTATCTTTGCCATGAAAACCCCATGGACAGTACTAAAAGGAAAAAAGATATGACGCTGGAAGATGAGCCCCTCAGGTCGGAAGGTGTCCAATATGCTACTGGGGAAGAGCAGAGGGCTAGTACTAGTAGCGCCAGAAAGAATGAAGCGACTGGGCCAAAGCCGAAAGGACGCTCAGCTGTGGATATATCTGGTGGTGAAAGGAAAGTCCGATGCTGTAAAGATTTTTTCTCCATAGGAACCTGGAATGTAAGATCCATGAATCAAGGCAAGCTAGACGTAGTCAAAAAAGAGATGACAAGACTGAACATCGACATCTTAGGAATCAGCGAACTAAAATGGACAGGAATGGGTGAATTTAACTCAGATGACCATCAGGTATACTACTGTGGGCAAGAATCCCTCAGAAGAAATGGAGTAGCCTTCATAGTCAATAAAAGAATAGGAAAAGCAATACTGGGATACAATCCCCAAAATGACAGAATGATCTCAATTCGAATCCAAGGCAAACCATTCAATATCACAGTAGTCCAAATCTATGCCCCAACCACTGGTGCTGAAGAGGATGAAATTGACCGGTTCTATGAAGCCCTACAGCACCTTATAGAATTAACACCAAAAAATGATGTCCTTATCATCATGGGGGACTGGAATGCTAAGGTAGGAAGCCAAAAGATAACCGGAATAACAGGCAAGTTTGGCCTTGGAGAACAAAATGAAGCAGGGCACAGGCTAATAGAATTTTGTCAAGAGAATACGATGGTCATAACAAACACTCTTTTCCAACAACCCAAGAGACGGCTCTACACATGGACATCACCAGACGGTCAACATAGAAATCAGATTGACTATGTACTCTGCAGCCAAAGATGGAGAAGCTCTATACAGTCAGTAAAAACAAGACCAGGAGCTGACTGTGGCTCAGATCATGAGCTTCTCGTTGCAAAATTTAGGCTTAAATTGAAAAAAGTAGGGAAAAGCACTAGGCCACTCAGGTATGAACTAAATCATATTCCTGATGAATATACAGTAGAGGTGACAAATAGATTTAAGGAACTGGATCTGATAGACAGAGTGCCTGAAGAACTATGGATGGAAGTTTGCAACATTGTACAAGAGGTAGCAACTAAAACCATCCCAAAGAAAAAGAAATGCAAGAAAGCAAAATGGCTGTCTGAGGAAGCTTTGCAAATAGCTGAGGAAAGAAGGGAAGCGAAAGGCAAAGGAGAAAGAGAAAGATACACCCAATTGAATGCAGAATTCCAGAGAGTAGCTAGAAGAGATAAGAATGCCTTCTTAAATGAACAGTGCAAAGAAATAGAAGAAAACAACAGAATAGGGAGGACCAGAGATCTCTTCAAGAAAATTGGAGATATGAAGGGAACGTTTCATGCAAAGATGGGCATGATAAAGGACCAAAATGGCAGAGACCTAACAGAGGCAGAAGAGATTAAGAAGAGATGGCAAAACTACACAGAAGAACTATACAAGAATGAGCTTAACATCCCAGATAACCACAATGAGATGGTCACTGACCTCGAACCAGACATCCTAGAATGTGAAGTGAAATGGGCCTTAGAAAATCTGAGCAACAACAAAGCTAGTGGAGGTGACAGTATTCCAGCTGAGCTATTCAAAATCTTAAAAGACGATGCAGTAAAAGTGCTACACTCAATTTGCCAGCAAATTTGGAAAACTCAACAGTGGCCACAGGATTGGAAAAGGTCAGTTTACATTCCAATTCCAAAGAAAGGCAATGCCAAAGAATGTTCAAACTATCGCACCATTGCACTCATTTCACATGCTAGTAAAGTTATGCTTAAAATCCTACAAGCTAGACTCCAGCAGTATGTGGATCGAGAACTACCAGAAGTACAGGCAGGATTTCGAAGAGGCAGAGGAACTAGAGATCAAATTGCCAACATACGCTGGATCATGGAGAAAGCTAGGGAGTTCCAGAAAAACATCTACTTCTGCTTCATTGACTATGCAAAAGCCTTTGATTGTGTGGATCACAACAAATTGTGGCAAGTTCTTAAAGAGATGGGAGTACCAGACCATCTCATTTGTCTCTTGAGAAACCTATATGCGGGTCAAGAAGCAACAGTGAGAACTGAACACAGAACCACTGATTGGTTCAAAATTGGAAAAGGAGTCCGGCAAGGCTGTATACTGTCGCCCTGCCTATTTAACTTATATGCAGAGCACATCATGAGAAAGGCAGGGCTAGATGAATCAAAAGTTGGAATTAAGATTGCCGGGAGAAATATCAACAACCTAAGATATGCAGATGATACCACTCTAATGGCAGAAAGTGAAGAGGAACTAAAGAGCCTCTTGATGCGGGTGAAGAAGGAGAGTGCAAAAGTTGGCTTGAAACTCAACATTAAGAAAACCAAAATCATGGCATCCGGCCCTCTCAATTCCTGGCAAATAGATGGGGAAGAAATGGAGGTAGTGACAGATTTTATTTTTCTGGGCTCCAAGATCACCTCAGATGGGGACTGCAGCCAAGAAATTAAAAGACGCTTGCTCCTGGGGAGGAAAGCTATGGCAAATCTAGACAGCATTCTAAAAAGCAGAGACATCACCCTGCCAACAAAAGTGCGTATAGTCCAGGCCATGGTTTTCCCAGTTGCAATGTATGGCTGTGAAAGTTGGACCATAAGAAAGGCTGAGCGCCAAAGAATTGAGGCCTTTGAACTATGGTGCTGGAGAAGACTCCTGCGAGTCCCTTGGACTGCAAGGCGTTCAAACCGGTCAGTCCTAGAAGAGATCAACCCCGACTGCTCTTTAGAAGGCCAGATCCTGAAGTTGAAACTCAAGTACTTTGGCCACCTAATGAGAAGGAAGGATTCACTGGAGAAGAGCCTAATGCTGGGAAAGATTGAGGGCAATAGAAGAAGGGGACGACAGAGAATGAGATGGCTGGATGGAGTCACTGAAGCAGTAGGTGTGAATTTAAATGGACTCCAGAAGATGGTAGAGGACAGGAAGACCTGGAGGAATGTTGTCCATGGGGTCGCGATGAGTCGGACATGACTTCGCAATTAACAACAACAACAAAGCTGGAAGGGACCTTGGAGGTTTTCTAGTCCAGTCCCCTGCTCAAGCAGGAGAACCTATACCATCTCAGACAAGTAATTGTTTAGCTTCTTCTTAAAAACCTCCAGTGATGGAGCACCCATGATTTCTGGAGGTAAGCTGTTCCACTAGTTAATTGTCCTCACTGTCAGGAAGTTTCTCCTTAATTCCAGGTTGCTTCTCTCTTGATAAGTTTCCAACCATTGTTTCTTGTCCTGCCCTCTGGTGCTTTGGTGAATAACCTGACCCCCTCTTCTTTGTGGCAGCCTCTCAAATACTGGAATACTGCTATCATGTCTTCCCTATTTTTTCTTTTCTTTAGACTAGCCAAATCTAAGTCCTGCAGCATTCTTCATACTGTATTTTCCTGAAAATAAGACCGAACCAGAAAAAAAGTCCTAATGTGTCTTTGGAGCAAAAAATAATATAAGACCCAGTCTTATTTTCAGGCCAGGCTAGTGGACCCTGTTTAACAAAATAAAATTAAATGGTGAGAAAAATAAGGTTCTACATTCAGGCAAGAAAAACTAAATGCACAGGTATATAATAGGTGGTATCTGGTTCAAAACTAGCAACTGTGAAAGGGATCTTAGAATCTTTGTGGACAATCATTAAATATGAGCCAGCAGTGTGCTGCAGCTGCTAAAAGAGCCAACACAGTCCTAGGCTGCATAAATAGAGAGATAGAATTAAGATCATGTGAAGTGTTAATACCACTATATAATACCTTGGTAAGACCATCCTTGGAATATTATATCCAGTTTTGGTCATCATGATATAAAAGAATTGTTGAGACACTATAAAATGTGCAGAGAAGAGCAATAAAGATGATTAGGGGTCTGGAGGCTAAAACATATGACTAGTGCTACTGATACACAGTAGACATATGAGTAGTGCTAGGCTGCATTAACAGAAGGATAGAATCAAGATCACGTGAAGTATTAATACCACTTTACAATGTCTTGGTAAGGCCACACTTGGAATACTGCATCCAGTTTTGGTCACCACGATGTAAAAAAGATGTTGAGACTCTAGAAAGAGTACAGAGAAGAGCAACAAAGATGATTAGGGGACTGGAGGCTAAAGCATATAAGGAAAGGCTGCTGGAATTGGATATGTCTAGTTAATGAAGAGAAGAATGAGGGGGGACATGATAGCAGTGTTCCAATATCTCAGGGGCTGCCAGAAAGAAGAGAGAGTCAAGCTATTCTCCAAAGCGCCTGAAGGCAGGACAAGAAGCAACGGGTGGAAACTAATCAGAAGCAACCTAGAACTAAGGAGAAACTTCCTGACAGTTAGACCAATCAACCAGTGGAACCACCTGCCTCCAGAAGTAGTTAATGTCCAATAGTGGAAGTTTTTAAGAAGAGACTTTGTCCGAAATGGTATAGAGTTTCCTGCCTGAGCAGGGGTTGGACTAGATGACCTCCAAGGTCCCTTCCAACATTATTATTATTATTATTATTATTATTATTATTATTATTATGGATCATCGCACAGTCAGCCAGATGTTCAGACTGGATTTGGCATTTTGTCTACCTATCGAGTCCTTACCCAGGACCTGGGATAGGCAGATGTGGAATGTTTGATGGGTTACAGGTATCGTCGCAGGCATGGAAGCAGTTCCTAATAAGGCCGCCTTTTGCAATTGACTAATAGGCGAATTTGTCAATGCCAATTGTGTTCAAGTGGTGCTCCAGTTGTTTTGGGATTGCACCCAAGGAGCCTATGACTATTGGTACTACCCTTGCTTGCTTTTGCCACAGTCTTTCTATTTCTATTTGTAGTCTTTGTATTTTGTTATCTTCTCCAGTTCTTTCTCGTCTATTCTGCTGTCTCCAGGCACTGCCACATCCACTATCCAGACTTTTTTGTCTTTCTTATCGACAATTGTTAAGTCTGGGGTGTTATGTTGCAGGTGCTTGTCTGTTTGAATTCTGAAGTCCCAGAGCAGTTTAATTTTATCATTTTCTATGACTTTCTCTATTTTATGATCCACCAGTTTTTGCTTACAGGCAAATGATATTTTTTGCAGATCTTCCAATGCACCATTGTTGCTACTTTGTCATGCCGCTGCTTGTAATCAGTCTGTGCAATCTTCTTGCAACAGCTTACCAAGTGGTCCACTGTTTCTTCAGCTTCTTTGCATAGGTGGCACTTACTGTCTGTGGCTGTCTTCTCAATTTTGACTTTGTATGCATTTGTCCTTAAGGCTTGGTCTTGTGCAGCCAGAATTAGTCCCTCGGTCTCTTTCTTCAATTTTCCTGCTCTTAGCCATTGCCAAGTTTTATTATTATCTGTTTTCCCAGCTATTTTTTTCATGTATTGGCCATGTAGTGCTTTGTCTTCCCATGCCTCTATTCTGTTCTTCATTTGGTCTTTCCTGTAGGCCAGTTTGGTCTCTCCAGTATTTAGTAAGCCTTCCTGATATACTAATTTCAGTGCATCTTCATCATTGTTCTTCAGATATTCTTCCAAAGCCATTTTTTCTTCTTCAACCATCTGATGTACTTGTAGCATTCCACGCCCACCTATTTGCCTTGTAGATAAAGTCTATCAATGTCACTGCGTGGATGAAGGGCATGATTCATTGTCATTATTTTTCTGGTCTGCCTACCCATTGCTTTTAGTTCTGCTTGAGTCCAGTCCACTATTCCAGCTGTGTACCTAATGACTGGTATTGCCCAGGTGTTGATTGCCTTTATGGTATTTCCTCCATTGAGTTTGGACTTTAAGATCTTCTTCACTCTCTTGATGTATTCACCTCTAATCTTTTTCTTGACTTCAGTGTGCTTGATGGTGTCAGCTTGAAGAATACCCAAGTATTTGTAGTACTCTTCCTCATCCAGACTCTTAATGTTATTTTCGTGGGGCATCTTGATTCCTTCAGTTTTCATTATTTTTCCTTGTTTGATAGTAAGTGTGGCACATTTGTCCAAGCCAAACTCCATTATAATATCTTGGCTATATATACGGACAGTGTTGAGCAGCGATTCTATTTCAGATGATGTTTTTCCATACAGCTTCAGATCCTCCATGTAAAGGAGGTGGGATAGTCTAGCAGATGTTTTTGATGTTTGATAGCCATGTCCTGAGTTATTCAGTATTGTTGACAGAGGAAACAGTGCAATAACAAATAGTACTGGTGATAATGAATCTCCTTGAAATATTCCTCTCTTGATATTAACCTCTCCCAGCCTCTCACCATTGATCTGCAACTGTGTCTTCCATTGTGCCATCAATCTTTGCACAAATTTTCTGATGTTTCTACTGACTCCTGTTATTTCTAGGCACTTGATTATCCAATCATGTGGCAGAGAGTCAAATGCCTTTTTGTAGTCAATCCATGCCACATTCAGGTTGGTCTTCCTTCTCTTGCAGTTTTCAAAGATCATTTTGTATATTAGGAGTTGATCTTTTGTTCCTCTGCTGTTGGGGCGGTTTCCTTTCTGCTCAGGTGGAAAGAGATTGTTTTCAACTAGATGCTGTTGCACGGCATCAGCTACTACACCAGTTAGTAATTTGAAAGTTGTTGGTAAGCAGGTAATTGGCCTGTAGTTACCTGGTGTTGCCCCTTTTGCTGGATTTTTCATTATTAGGTAGGTTTGCCCATTTGTTTAGCCACTTTTTCAATTTCTCCTCCTTTTAGTAACATGTGTTGCACTGCTTGGCAATGATTGGGTGTATAACAGTTAGATGTTTCACCAAACCATGCAGTTCGCGTCACCTGGGCTGACCATTTTTGATTTTTCTTTGCTCTTTTTGTCTTACCATTTTTGTTGTTATTACGAGGTCTTTCATTTCAAAACTTCTGTTTTTATTTGCATCACCTCTTTTAACAAGCCGCATCCTTGTTTTATTTCTTTTGGGTTATCCCAATATCTGCTTCCAGAACGCACTGTTTTCCTTTTCTTGTCAGGTACTGACTGATCCTTGCAGTTTCTCCATTTCTCTCTCTCGTTCTCTCTCTCTCGTGCTCGCCGTCCTCTATCACTCTGGAACAACTCCCACATCTCACACCGTCTCGCTCGGCTCTTCTCACTCGCGCATCTTCTCGAGCCTCTCCCATTGAAAAGATGGTTGGAAAACGTTTCTGATTGGATTGAAATTGGAGGTTCTGCCTATAGTTTGCAATTCGAGCTTCATATCTACTGATTTTCCTGGCTATAGCTGTTATTTGTTGCTTTATTATTTCCAGTGCTTCCTTGATCTTCCTTGTTTCTAATTGGTATTTCTTGATTAGGTTTTCTTTGGTCTTCTTGTTCTTCAGCTTCTTTTCTTTCATCTGTTCTAGCTTGCTTGCATGTGATCTTAACTTGCTGATCTTATTTTCTAGTCTAACCTTCCATTTTTGTGGTTCACTGTTTGTTTGTTTTTCTTCTTTGTTGATTTTGCATCCCAGGTATTCAGTTATAACTGCAGCTGTGCTGTACATTAGTTGGTTTGTTTCTTGCAGTGAATTGGTGCTTATACTTGCTATTGCAGTATTTGCATCTTTTAATGCTTGTGCTAGCTGTTTCTTTGAAACAAGCTTCAATGCAGGCAGCCTTATTCTGTTGTTTTTGTGCTGTTCTAGATGCTCAGTTATTCTTTGTTTCAATTCTTTTATTTCTTTAGTTAGAGGGTTTTGTTCTTCCTGAGGTAGAGGTGCCTGGTTTCCAAATGAGAACAGTTGTATATTTCTGCTAGATTCCTTCACTGCCAACTCCCCCTGGTTAGCCTCTACATTCTGAATTACTTCTGGTAAGGCTTTGATTTCTTTGCCCTGGGTAAACCTTTGCAGTTCGTCCAATTCTGTTTCTGTGAATATTTTGTTTCGTGTTATAAATCGGCGTTGATCTGCTAGTCTCTGTTCTGTTATTTCTGATTCTGGATGTTGTTCTTTCCAGAACTGGTGCATTCGTTTTAGATATCCTCTTCTTGTTGGACTTGATCTGTAGTAACAGATCATTATTTCTTTGTTTTCCATCACTGTGTATCTGCGACGGGTAAACACCTTTTCTTCCAGTAGTTCTGCAGCTGCTGGCCCTGGTTGCTCAGCCAACAGTCCTGAGTCCTGTAACCCATTTTTCACCAGATATCCAGGAACTCCAATATCTAGTGCGGACCTTGTTAACCCATTATTATTATTATTATTATTATTATATATTATTATTATTATTATTATTATTATTATTATTGGATCATCGCACAGTCAGCACAGTCATGTTCAGACTGGATTTGGCATTTTGTCTACCTATCGAGTCCTTACCCAGGACCTGGGATAGGCAGATGTGGATGTTTGATGGTATTACAGATATCGTCGCAGGATGGAAGCAGTTCCTAATAAGGCCGCCTTTTGCAATTGACTAATAGCGAATTTGTCAATGCCAATGGTGTTCAAGTGGTGCTCCAGTTGTTTTGGGATTGCACCCAAGGAGCCTATGACTATTGGTACTACCCTTGCTTGCTTTTGCCACAGTCTTTCTATTTCTATTTGTAGGTCTTTGTATTTTGTTATCTTCTCCAGTTCTTTCTCTTCTATTCTGCTATCTCCAGGCACTGCCACGTCCACTATCCAGACTTTTTTGTCTTTCTTATCGACAATTGTTAAGTCTGGGGTGTTATGTTGCAGGTGCTTGTCTGTTTGAATTCTGAAGTCCCAGAGCAGTTTAATTTTATCATTTTCTATGACTTTCTCTATTTTATGATCCCACCAGTTTTTGCTTACAGGCAAATGATATTTTTTGCAGATCTTCCAATGCACCATTGTTGCTACTTTGTCATGCCGCTGCTTGTAATCAGTCTGTGCAATCTTCTTGCAACAGCTTACCAAGTGGTCCACTGTTTCTTCAGCTTCTTTGCATAGGCGGCACTTACTGTCTGTTGCTGTCTTTGTTTTGACTTTGTATGCATTTGTCCTTAAGGCTTGGTCTTGTGCAGCCAGAATTAGTCCCTCGGTCTCTTTCTTCAGTTTTCCTGCTCTTAGCCATTGCCAGGTTTTATTATTATCTGCTTTCACAGCTATTTTTTTCATGTATTGGCCATGTAGTGCTTTGTCTTCCCATGCCTCTATTCTGTTCTTCCTTTGATCTTGCTTGTAGGCCACTTTGGTCTCTCCAGTAGTTAGTAAACCTTCCTGATATACTAATTTCAGTGCATCTTCATCATGTTCTTCAGATATTCTTCCAAAGCCATTTTTTCTTCTTCAACCATCTGATGTACTTGTAGCATTCCACGCCCACCTATTTGCCTTGGTAGATAAAGTCTATCAATGTCACTTCGTGGATGAAGGGCATGATTCATTGTCATTATTTTTCTGGTCTGCCTATCCATTGCTTTTAGTTCTGCTTGAGTCCAGTCCACTATTCCAGCTGTGTACCTAATGACTGGGATTGCCCAGATGTTGATTGCCCTTATGGTATTTCCTCCATTGAGTTTGGACTTTAAGATCTTCTTCACTCTCTTGATGTATTCACCTCTAATCTTTTTCTTGACTTCAGTGTGATTGATGTTGTCAGCTTGAAGGATACCCAAGTATTTGTAGTACTCTTCCTCATCCACACTCTTAATGTTATTTTCGTGGGGCATCTTGATTCCTTCAGTTATTATTATTATTATTATTATTATTATTAAATATACTTCCATTCATTTCAAGGGGACTGTGTCAACATCCAGCCTGAGAATCCAGATAAATGGCTTCTTGACAGACTGATTACAGACACCATAATTCAAATCCTATTGAAGTGAATATAGGAGGTAGGCAAGCAATATTTGGTAGATGATATCCTACTTGTATTTAGCTGTTGAAATTTAGGAAGTCAGTGAGGACTCATTCATTTTGTCAGTCTTGAGAGTTGCTGAGTTTTAGGAAAAACTCAGTTGTTTGTTTTTTTATGTGTTGTGATTTTATTTATATTAAAATATGATGAGTTGCTGTTTTAGGTTTCAGTGCAATTGCTCTTTTATTACAGATTTTAATTTTGAAATCATTTTACTGTTCCTACTTTCTAATATACTGGATGGCCATCACTTAGAAAATTCCCTCTAAAAGTGATCAATGAGTACAGGGAGGAAAGCGGTGATATGTAGAAGCATTTGAAAACTCAAATAAAGAAGAAGCAAGGGAGACTTTTATCAGAAGGGGGTTGCTTTCTAGATGTGCAGGAGACTGCAGAATAAATTCCCTCTGGTCCTAAAGATTCCAGAGGTGCTTTTACAATGACCTAGAGATTTTGTCAAAACAGGTACTATAACTCTATATTGCAAGAAGAGATTGGATTCTCTGTCCAGAAATCTCAGAAAATTAAATGAACCATGAGAGACTGATAAAACAATTGACCAACATTTTAACTACCTCTTAGCTGCTGAAAGCATTCCAAAGGTCAGAATCATGATTGTAGCAATAATATTAACATCACCCTCCTCCTCCTCCTCCTCCTCCTCCTCCTCCTCCTCCTCCTCCTCACCTACCAGCATACAGTTCCTCTATGTCTGTGATACATACATACATACATACATACATACATACATACATACATAAATCTGGGTTATCATTGACTGAAATGACTGGAAACCTAAAAGAGGTATACTCTGTGTCCAGTATGTGCCACTGCTGATCTTTTTTACTTCTCGTTGGCTTTAAATACAGTGTTTCTGCTTTGGGGTGGGAGTAAGGAGTGGAGACTATATGTGCCTGGGCCAGTGCCTCTCGCTACCTTCCTATGCTTTTTGAAACATCTGAGGTCCCAAGAGTAGGGCTCTTTATCCCCATTACCATGGCAACTGGCCTGCCCTATCTCCCTATGGCTCAAGCAGTTTGTTTGCTTTGCCTGTTTCCTTGGTGACAGATGCAGTCTTCTTTAAGGCTTCCTGGTTCCCCTCTCAGTGGGCTGACATACTGATTGCTGGAGAGAAATTCTCCCATGATTCCTGAAAACATTTTCCTCCTCCAAAAACAGTGATATGATACCTACTTTAAAAAAATAGGAGTAAATTTTCACCAAAATTTTCTGGAGGTGGGAGTGGTGTTACCGTTCATATTCCCATCTATGTCTCAACATTGGTTGCTGAGTGGACTGTTGCTAACAGCGCATTCTGAAATGTCTTTGGATAGTCCCTTGATGCAATAGAATCTGCGCTTCCTGCTAGCTTCACCTCCCTGAATGTTATCAAAGCAGTGTGAAGCAAAGCCATGTGATGTGATCCAAAGCTTCCAGAAAGTATGGGCACCAGCAAACTGCAGGGAGTGGCTTGCACCACATGGAGTTTTAGAACTTAAGTCTTAGAATTAAAAAAAAAACAATGAAATAGTTTCAGAAGGGTTCTAGATTTGCTTACTTTTATTTGAGAAGAAGTACTCACATTTGGAAAGAGAAAATCTGCTCACTGCAGAGGCCACAAAGAAAGGGTTGAGTATAGAATAGCTTCCCAAATCTAATGTCCATCAGATGTGTTAGAGTTTGTCTCCCAGAATTCCCATCAGCATGCCAGCTGCTGAAGAGCTTGGGAGAAATTCTAGGAACATTTTAAGCAGCACTTCCTTTCTTTGGATACCAACCAAGAGAGAAAATTATAAATTGATTTCACTTCCCAAGCCAAGCAAAGTAAAACTGTTATAAAGGATGTGGTTACATATTACAGCATTAACTCTGATGTAATGGACTGAACACAAGGTTAGAGGTGTGTCTTAATAGGCATTGTATCTCTGTTGAAAATTGGAAAAAAAAATCAGTAGTTTTAGAAAACCCCAATGATATTAAATAAAAATGGCTTTTTCAGTATGTGAATATGATGCATGAAGCTCTTTTTCAGAGCGATGAATGTGAAACAAGAAAATCTCTCTCTTTCTCTCTCTCTCTCTCTCTCTCTCTCTCTCTCTCTCTCTCTCTCTCTCTCTGTGTCTTTTCCTCATATAGAGACAGAGCTGGAGATGATAGAGATGGAACATAATAGAAATGGAGATGATGGAGATGGAGACAGTGGAAATGATCTCACTCTAGCAGCAGCATCAAAATGTCATTAAAGTGTGCTAGATTATGTCCATGACAAAAAATGGGTTGGAGGAAGAAGAAAAACACTTCATTAAAATGGGAGCAAGAAAGGCTCCCTTTAAGCTGTGGGCTGGGGCTTATGTCAAGAAAGATGAGTTATCAAAATGTGTATTGTAGACACATTCATGCTGCAGATACAGAGATACAAGACTGCAGCCTGTCTCATTTTAGCAAGTTTTCTTCTCTCATAGCTGTATCAATTATCAACTGTTACTTAATTTGCATCCGTTTGGGAATTCAGTCCTTGAGCGGAATTATTTTTCAAATATGTCCTGGAATCAGGACTCCTGGGAAGAAGCTTGGTTTGATACGCTCATTATATTATACATTTATTGAACTGCCAGTTCCACTCAGTGGGTAAAATCATGACTCGTTGGAATCCATCACAGACACAAAATCTTTATAAAGTCTAAATTCAGAGCATTTCTGGGTATGCTCAAGGCCCTAGGCAAACATTTTTTCTTTGCTCTGTCAAAAAAACCCTGAAAGCAACAGGTATAGACCTGCTGATCCATCAATTTAAATGTAACTTATTCAGACTGTAAATGTTCCCTGTATATTTCAACCCAAATATTACTTCAATGAGGCAAATAAGTCCAGTAGTAGGTATCACCTGAGACTACTTTATATACCTGAGCTCCACTCAAAGTGGAAAAGATGAGCACCAATATGAACTACAGGAAGTGGTGGGATTCAGATATGCGAACAACCGGTTCTCTGTGTGGATGCCACTTCTGGAAGTCCATTCTAGGCCTGGGCAACAGCTACAAATTAGCTACTGGTTCTGCCAAAGTGATGCGAACCAGCTGAATCCCACCACTGGCTAGAGGGCTTGGAGAGGAGGAAGCTCTTTTAGTGACTCTCCTCCATGTGCACAGCACCTTTCCTTTGCTGATGCAATGAATTATTTTTTGTTGTTGTTTGCCATTTTACTTTGGGTCCAATCTATAAAACTGTCCAGGAGGAGAAGGCAGAAAAAATCTTTGGTTTGATCCTCTAACCAATCACTTGCTGAGGGGAGATATGTGAACAGGGGGTCTCATTGCTGTAAGAAGGGGCGATAATGGAGTTGGCATTGGGCCCCAAATAGTCCCTGGAAGTCATCCAACAGTGCTAATTCCTGACAGGGCAGAACAGACTAGGGTAGCACACAGCTGTTTGTGCTGCAGCAATTGTACTCACTGGATTTCAGTCTTGCAAATCTGCATCCAAATTCTAGTTTGAGTCCCAGAACTGCGGGTCTCTTATTCTTCTTTCTTCTCTTTATAATGGAAAGTTAAGGCCAAATCTGATGATTCATATATGAATAATGCTATAGGTAGTTCCTGACTTATGACCATTTGTTTAACAAATGTTCAAAGTTACAATGGCCCTGGAAGAAGTGACTTACTACTCATCCTCAAAAGTTATGACCCTGAGGCCACCCCAGTAGTCATGTGATTGTAATTTGGGCATTTGGTAACTGGCTCACATTTATGAGATTTGCAGCATTTTGCAGACCTCTGATAGCAATTTGTAGCCTTTTCAACAAGTGAGGTCAACTGGGTAAGCCAGAACCACCTAAAGCAGGGGGGTCTTCAAACTTGGCTCTTTTATGACTTGTGGACTTCAACTCCCAGAATTCCTTAGCCAGGCACACTGGCTGACTTAAAGACCCCCGACTTAAAGGCTGTGAACATTTACTTTAACATCTGCAGTAAAAATGGTTGTAAAATCATGTGTGGTCACATGATGGCTTGCTTAAAGAAGGATATCACTTATAAACAAAATTCCAGCCCCGGTTTTGGTTGTAAGTCAAGGACAACTAGTGTATAAATGACCACTGCACCTATAATTCTGCTGAAGCTGAACTTTTAAAATAATCTAACTTCACAAAGCTAAACAACATGCAAATGGCTGTAAAATTGTAAAAATATGGTGCCTTCAAGTCAATGTTTACTCTTGGTGACTGCCAGGACAAACCCCTGCAATTTTCTTGGCAAAGTTTTCCAGAAGTAGTTTGCCATCGCTTGCTTCCTAGGGCTATGAAAGAGAGACTAGCCCAAAGTCTCTTGGTTTCTAACCTGATGCCTTAACCACTACACGAAACTGGCTCTTTAAAATTTAATTAAAGACATTTTATTCCTATTTTAAAAAGCCGTTCTTTGTTTTTGGAGAATTTGGGATATTTGGTTTATTACACATTATTATTTTTTTATGAGACTAAAGAAAGAAAAAAAAATCATTTACAAGTCACTATGCAAGTTAAATTGGCATAAACCCAAGATGAACCTAACATGCCCTTGTAGTGTACATGTGTCTTTTTGTTATGCAGAGTCCATATGCTTTGAATATCTGGAAGATGAACTTTTGTAACATATATATTTTCCAAGCATTCAACACACAGTGTTTATAACAGTGTTAATGTATTTATACCTATGGTATATCTCTTTAATATTTTTGCATTGGAAACTAAGATTGATGAAAAAGTCAGTTTATCTTTCGAATATAGCTAAGCTATATTTGTCACATGTTTCTACTGTTAGGTATGTAGATCCAGTGGCACTGACTTTTCAGCATCTCATGTCTAAAACAGTGCAATCAGGTGATGCTAAAACAATAAGGATTTTTGTCCATGCTCTCTGTCTGTCACTCTGCTTACTCTTTGTCTAGCAGATTATTAATCTGAGGTCCCTTTTTTTCTGTTATTCATCCTAGGAACACACGTACAGAACATATGCTTTTGAATTCTTTTGCTAGAAGGATATAATCAGCCAGGTGCTAGACTTCGCTTATCTCTATAAAATATTTCCCATAAATAAATTTGCTTTCAGTTATAGAATCTGCTTCATTAATATTTTTCAGACTAGATTCTCACTCTTAGGAATGTTCACAAATACTTCAGTCCCTAATAGCTATTGCCTTTTACTGTTGAATATACCACATGTGGAATCAGCCAATCAGAAAAGGAATAGCTTATGATTTATGAAATTATTTCACACCACATTGATGTGTGTGTGTATGTGTGTGTTCCCTGTTTAGGCTATATACAGAGTATTCACATTGTGCACTTCTGTAATACAAATGCACAAAAATATATATTTTTTAATTTAGCAAAGACATTCACCCCAATCTGTAATGATTGAGGCTTAATGCAGTGAATTTAGAAATAATCTTGTCGATCATTAGATCCTTCTCCATCTAGACAAAATAATAAATTATCCTGTTTTTCAGATCATCTGATGTTCCTCCTTGCATCCCCTCACTCTCTTTGTCTGCTTCTCCATAGTTCCTCTCCACTTTTACATTTTCATGTAGAAAAGGTAAGGCTAAAAACTTCTAGGTCTGCTGCTATGAGAAACTGGTGAAATGGTAATGGGTGTTGGTAAAAAGCCAAAATGTCTTAACTCATATGTTATATTAGTCTACATTGTTGTGCCACTATTGGGAGAAGGAACTTCAGCTTAGCATGGACAAGTAAAAGAGCACTTAGCTAATTGAAATGCTAAAGTCTCCAGGGCCAAATAAATTATTTATTTATTGCATGTATATCGCTGCCCATCTCAATACACAACTCTAGAATTACATTGCAGAGTATTGAAAGAAGTAGTGGAACTGTTCACAGAATTCCTAATTGTAGTATCTGAGAAATTATGGAGAACTATGGCAGTCCCACAAGACTGGAAAAAAAATTGTTCCTATCTTCCGAAAAAGAATTAGGAAATGAGATATTGTAGAACAGTCTGCCTATGTGAAACAAAGGTTCTCAAGCAAATTAGTTGTGAGCACTTGAATAGGAAGGCAAAAATTAACAGGAACTAGGATGGGTATGTGTGGCAAACAATTCATGCCAGATTATATTCTTATTGATAAGGTTACTAGTTTAATAGAAATAGTTTAAGAAAATGTTTGGACATTCTCTGACTTTGATCTCAGAAAAGCATTTGAGACAGTCTTTCATAACATCCTCAATAAAATGACAAAATATGGATTAGATGATCCAACCGTTAGATGAATTCATAACTGGCTGAATGATTGTGCTCAGGATGCATGAATGAGCTGCACATCAACTTGAACAATTGTATCAAGTGGACAGCCACAGGTTCATCATAAACTTTGTGCTAGTCAAAGTTTTAATTAATGATGTGGATGTATAATATACATATGTATAATTATGCAAAAATGGTTGGTCTAGATTATTTTTAAAAATCCCTTCTGTGATTCTATTTTAGTTTTACCTGTGAACTTTCTTCCTCCACTAATGCATAAAAAAATCCTAAAAACAGCATTTCTGATTATCCCAGAGGTCAATTTAGTCTAGCACTCTGTATCACTTACTGGTCAACCAGTATACCAGGAAGTTCACAAAAGGACAGAATGCAATGGCAGTCTTCCAGTGTTGATCCTGAGCAACTGGCCAGTTGTGTAAGTGACAATGACCTATAACCATCAAGATTAATTTCTTGCAATAGCCTTCTCCTCCATGAATTTGTCCCCTTCTAAAATCCATCTACCATCAGTATATTGGATAGTAATGAATTCTGTAACTTATTTATCACCACTATGCAAGTGCTTTTATTTTATTTTGTGCCTGCCCTCTGGATCATTTCTATTGCTCTGCCCCTATCCCAACAGTGTTGGGTCACATGCTATTTTGAATTTGGAAGCCGTAACCACACAAGTAGAGTATTTAAGGCTTTATCCCAAATAGTATAAGAAAATAGCATAATATATAACATTAGCAGCAGTAAAAAAACATAGAATCATAGGACTGGGAGGGACTTCAGAGGTCTCCTAGTTCAGCCCCCTGCTTAAAGCAGAAGAGCTTACACCAAATATACAGAAATACTGAAGAATACAATATAAACCAAGACAGCAATAAAATAAAAGACAAAATAAAAATATTCAAAAATACAACAAGAAGATAAACACCTTATACCTCTTCTGCTAGGCAGAGAACCCCAGAGAGATGAGGTGGGCAGATTTTTTCAAAGCCAGCAAACAAGTAGCATTCTCCCAGTTATATCTGCATTGAAGTTCCACCCCCCTCGATATCACTGGATAACTTATATAAGTACACTTTGAACAACAATTAAGCACACCTGTTTTTCAATGGTCTCATCTCACTGGATTTTACCCAGGATAAGGAGATCAAGTCTATCTTATCATGAATTGCATCCTCCTGCCAAGAATGAGACTATCAAGACTAATTAATCTTTCTTTCTCCCAGGTGGAAATGAAATCATCTCACAGTCAAGGAGTATCTGGTTCTCAAGGTTAATTGGACTGAAGTTGAGAAAGATCATTCTACTTATACAGGTATCTCACCAAGGACAAGACAAAGTATAACCTGAACATAACCTTTAGTGGCTAAAATAAATGCTTGCTTAATTCTGCACTACGTTACTAAACCAATACATGAAAATATAAAATCATAAAAAGTTCTACTTACCATGCCGCTTATGGAAAGAAGTATATACCCTCACTCATTTTTTTTCTCATCAATCACTCTATAAATCATCCCAGTACTTGAAGTATTGCCAAGGTGAAGAAAGTATGGATTTATTCTCCATAGTTTCTGGTGTGGGACAAAAAACAATGGGTGGAAGATCCAGGCTCAAACTGAGGAGTAATTTCCAGACTATGATTGCTACTAAGCACTGGAATAGGTTACTTTGTGGCACCATTAGAGGTTTTCAGACAAAGATTAGACAGCCATTTGTCTGGGATTTCTGCTCTGAGCAGGGGATTAGACTAGACAATTTGCAACTCCATGATATTTTAGATTTTTTGAAGTTCTTTCTTCTACTAGGACGTTTTTTGGTTAGGTTTCTTTTAAGAGTGGTAGGATTTGGTTGTCAGACTAACCTATTTTCTTGTAGTTTCCTAACCATCTTATACTTTGCTTAACTTCCTACCAAATAAGGTAGTCTATGGCCACCTGCTAAGATTTCTGTCCTATAGACAAGTATACTTATTTGTGACAACTGGGTTCCCCTTTTATCTCCATGAAAGGTGAAGATAGACCTCATGATCCTACAGAGATGCAGTTACCAGCACCAATCTTCCTCTCTCTATTTGATGAACCTAAGTATCATCAAATATATGAGAACAAAAGCTCCAAGAAAGGAATTGTTACACAGTTTTTATCCTTTTATCCATCTACCCTCACAGTGAATGGAATTCTGTTCAATATTTCTGAACTACAAACCTTCTTTTGCTGCCAACTTCTTGTTCTGCATATTCACGATTCCCCCTCCCTCACTTGTAAGTAAGACTAGCAGCAACTACCTGAAGACAGTAACATGGGTTATCCAATGAATGACATAATGGGTTGTCACAGGGTTAGGGCACACAAGAGTTAGGCTTGAAAGTACTTTGCTTGATCAGTTTGAAAGATTCCAATTATTTCATTGTGTGATATGGAAGCATCACACTTTAGAAGAAACAGCTGCCATCTGGTGGCAGTCTTGCAAACAGATATTATTATAACAACAGATATTTGGGCAGGAAAAGGATCATGTAATTTCAATGATTCACCAGCATCTCCCTCCACAATTTAGTACCTTCAGTTGTCTCAGATTGTAACCCCCATACTGGCTGAGGATCGATCGTGTTACTTCAGAATAGGAAAGCTTAGTGCAGTAGTTCTTAAACTGAGGGTAATTACACACATCGCTAATTTGGGCATATCCTGGGAGTAATGGGGCAATTTGTAATTGCTTATTTGTGAATCGAGGCCCGCAAATTGATTGCTGCTAGTGAGATGCTTGCATAGAACAATCTCTCTCTCTCTCTCTCTCTCTCTCTCTCTCTCTCTCTCTCTCTCTCTCTCTCTCTCTCTCTCTCTCTCTCTCTCTCTCTCTCTCTCTCTCTCTCTCTCTCTCCCTCCCTCCCTCCCTCCCTCCCTCCCTCCCTCCCTCTCTTCTTACTCATGCCATTATTCAAGACTGGAAAAGGGGGCCATTGGATCAAACCAAGAACCAGTGACTTTATGTTTAAAATATCTGGAAAACACCCAGGTGTGGAAAGATTAATCTAAGATAGGTCAAAATGATAGAACCACTTCTGCCACAGTGCTCCTAGGTTTAAATATTTTAAATTAAACCTATTCCATGTTTGTTTTCTCGTCCTCTGTGAGGCTGAAATGAATTCCAAAGCATTTGCCTCTAGGATAGATGAAATTCTTTTTGAGGCTTGCTTCTTCTCTTGAAGTTTAAAGTTCTATCCCAGTGCTGTGAAATCAATGCATTTGCCACTCAATACTGCTAGAAGATATGTTGGCAGTGGACGAGATAGTCATCTTTCTCCTTTTTCTTTTTTAATTTTACTCTAACTGGATCAGCTTCTTCTCTTTGTCCCTACCATCAATTAATTATTCTCAGACTGGCCTAAATAATTGAAACAGAAAGGGAAGTAGTAAATATGTACTTTGAAAGCAAGATTTCACATTAAGGTCTGAAATAATACAAGAGAAAAATGACACGTCGTGAAAAAAACTACATGACATACATGTGTAAGCCTGCCTACATGCACACATTCATGGATGTAAAGACAGAAAAATATCATCAACTGCCAGATGCAATTTTAAATTTCATAGGACTGAACCAGGTTTTTCATCTCATTAAGGTTTCAGAAGAAGCAACCTTCAGAATTACTTCAATCCATATTCTTCATGCTCCAGTAAATACTCCAAGTGAACAATTTTATAGACAAAATTTCAGCCACATCGTTTCTCAGCTTCTAATTGGGGCCATGATTCAGTTTCTTTCTGAAGAGTATAGCTCTAGTAATACTAATGTGTTGCCAGATGGAGATTGCATCTCTAGCCATGATGCTGTTTGAGATGTCTGTGGAGATTCTCAGTCATCCAGGTCATAGTAGTTACCTCAAAGGTGCTTTTTTACAAGAAGATTACACAACCAATTACATCTTGATTCAGGTGACCCAAAAGGAACAGATAAACCCTCAAGTGACCTCAACAGCTCTCAGAGAGTGTTAACGACCAAATGACTACAAAGAAATACAATCCTTCCATTCTCCCCCACCATCCTATCAGAACCTATCCTTCCATCCCCCCACCAACCAGTCACAGCTGTCAGTACCTGCCCTCAGAACTGATGAAGCTTCTTGGATGAGAAGCGAAACATTTTCTTCTTCTTCCTCCTCAAGGAAAAAAACAGTCCAATTGCCTTTTGAAGGGGGAAAAAACATCTTTGAGAATCTTTTAGAACACCTTCCTAGAATGTTGAAAGGATCCTAAGGAATCTGAAATGGACAGAGTAATGAGGTCAACCAAGGGAGCTTGGCTTCTTCAATGCATCATTTCTCTGGAAAGAGAAATATCAGTACCATCTCTTTGACCTCCATAGACACTGGAACCAACCCCATAACCTTAGACTTCTTTGAAAGTCTCACTCAATCCTGGCTTTACTATGAAAGGCACTGAAGGATACAAAAGTTCTGTGCATATTTTTGAAAAGATCTTTCACTAATATAAGGCATCTTCATATATTATTCTAATATACACATTTTATGTTCACATTTTAATTAAAGAACTGCATTGCCAAAATGCAAAAGGTGTGATTATTGAAATATAACTGAATTTTAATTCATGTATTAATATGAGAAGTATGCATTAAATAAATTCAAATTAAAATGTGAACCAAATTAAATTTTCCTCCATCTCCATTTCTAAGGCAGGCAACACATCTCTATACTGCTTGTATATTCATTGAAGATATTAATATGCTGCTTCTCTAAAAGGCTCAAAATGGGTAACAGATAAAATAAAATCAGCACAGAAGTAAAATTAAACAACATGTGTCCAATTATATGTTTTTTAAAAATAAAACACCAAACAACTAATAATTAACTGAACATGGAGCAATTAAATGGAACTGATTCTTTCTGAAAGCAAAAATAGAGACTTTTTTTATTCCTTAAGGAAGGCAATTCCAGAGTATAAAGTCAATTGGACTGTATCTGAGCAATTCCTTCCACAAAGGGTTCAGTAAAAGTTAGAATATAAGGAGATGGATAAGAATCCGATTCACTCATTTAACCCTGAACAAATACAGCTGCCAACCTAATGACACCCAAAGAAAAAGTCAAAACAAATTGCCAGGGACAGGATTTTCCTCAAGCAAAATGATTAAGTGCTTTTTTTGTGGTTTGTCAGATTTAGGCTAACCAGATGTAAGCTGCAAACCCAAGGCTGACCACTAGAGGGCAGGAGGGAGACGCAGAAAATGTTAACTCTTTGCTGTCATCTGATCTTTTGTCTTCTGCATCCTAGAGCTGGCAGTCCAGATCTCATGAATAAGAAATTCATTGGAGAAAAAAAACAACAACAACAATTCACCCCATCATTAGAGTTTGCCGATAGCAAACCTTCTAGCTAAAGTGAGGTCCTTTCTCAATTTCAACACCTAAAGAACAATGAGGGGAAAACAAAACAGTGTCAGGAAGACAAACTAGTTTAGCAAGATCTGCTGTAGGGAAGATCATTTTTTACAAGTCAACAGTAGGACTCTGCAGAGAATGTATAGTCTTTATTTGCTATTCAGTCTGCTTCTACTGCACCTGAGGCCTTTTTCCATCATCATCAGCAGCAGCAGCAGCAACAACATCCTTCCCACTGTGGACCCAGATAGAACTTGCTTTGTGCATTTTTAATTTCTCCTTCCACATCCCCATTTAGCCAAGAAATCATTGGCCTGTTTCACCATGTTATGGGTTGTCTCTTCCAGTTGTTATCTCAGCAGGCAGCAATCTTCTCTGCTCTGAGAAGACCAACAATTGGATTAGATGACTGGAATTATGGCCTATTTAAATGAAAATCGCAGGGCCAAACTGAGAGCAGAGGAATTAACTGAAAAGGCCAGATTGGAAGAGAAGGGTGGGGTGAAGGGAGTAAGAGATCACACACAGCAAAGGAAACACTTTAAAAAGCAGTAAGTTTGTCTTCATATTGGCACAGCAGTGTTTGCAGCATGGCTTAGTGTGCCTCATCTTGTTAAATAAATATTGTGACAGTTCTAATCCTAGCAAGCGGAGATGTAACCAGAACTTGGATTTTCACTGAGGGCAAACAGTAATGGCTGCTCTTTAAGTATTTCAAATAAGTCTCTAATTTAGATCTATAAAGTCAGTACTGTTTGTTAAATAAATTCCCAAGTCATCTGGTACAAGGCCAATAGTCGTGGTTAAGGAAGACGTAGAAAACTAACAAATATTTAATTCCACTCTTGGATGAGCAGCATATTCATGTATTCAGGAAGAAGCTTTTTAATTTCATTTAAAGCATTAGCCATTGCAAATAACCAATACAAACAGCACCTAGACATGCACACACACACAAACTCCTCTTTAACTAAGGCAACCCTTTCTGCAGGACTTTGAAGTCAATCAAAGGAGACAGCTCCAGCACAGCCAAGGCATTAGGTATCATTTAATTGCTGAAAGGAAAATGACAAATGCTGGTTCATAACTAACATGCTACAGCCACTTTGTAAAATGTTAATTGGAATACCTTGCACTTCTCCAAGCCTTTAATGAATTAATGGTGATGCCACTCTCTATTTATGACCCAGTTAAATTCCAAGGCAAATCCATTTACTTCCTCTATATTGTTATTAAACTTCATATGACTGTTACATAATCAATAAACAGCCCCTTCATTAATCTAAATGAAGGCTTTCCAGCAGGCCTTTGTGGAAAGCTGAAGCCCCTTTCTGAGATGATCTGCCACAATTTGGATTTTATGAAAATCATAAATGTAATTTTGGCTGTCTCGAGACTTGCAATTAACATGTTATTTTTTAAAATATATTTATATATATACACACACTCTAAGAAAACAAGCCTTATTACAGAAAAATATTTGTCAGAATCTTTAAACAGATATCTCCAGATGGCTGGGCTGCTTTATTGTTACACGGCTCTCTCAGTTTGTTCTGTTGCATGCATATTTCCCATTGCAAGTAACTGAGAGGGTGATTTAGTTTCTCTGAAATAAGTTTTAGAATGTAGGTAAGAAGAACAGCACACTGAGGCCTGATTGTAAATCCATGAGTATGCACAAGGTTGCAAGGTACTACCTCCGAAACCTATAAGTATCGATCCTGGGTTCCATCAAATTATATTTTTTGATGGGCCTGATGGAGGAAATTACTCATTTATATGGGGAGCAGTTATATTAACTTGTTGTTGTTAATTGCGAAGTCATGTCCGACCCATCACGACCCCATGGACAACGTTCCTCCAGGTCTTCCTGTCCTCTACCATCTTCTGGAGTCCATTTAAATTCACACCTACTGCTTCAGTGACTCCATCCAGCCATCTCATTCTCTGTCGTCCCCTTCTTCTATTGCCCTCAATCTTTCCCAGCATTAGGCTCTTCTCCAGTGAATCCTTCCTTCTCATTAGGTGGCCAAAGTACTTGAGTTTCAACTTCAGGATCTGGCCTTCTAAAGAGCAGTCGGGGTTGATCTCTTCTAGGACTGACCGGTTTGAACGCCTTGCAGTCCAAGGGACTCGCAGGAGTCTTCTCCAGCACCATAGTTCAAAGGCCTCAATTCTTTGGCGCTCAGCCTTTCTTATGGTCCAACTTTCACAGCCATACATTGCAACTGGGAAAACCATGGCCTGGACTATACGCACTTTTGTTGGCAGGGTGATGTCTCTGCTTTTTAGTATGCTGTCTAGATTTGCCATAGCTTTCCTCCCCAGGAGCAAGCGTCTTTTAATTTCTTGGCTGCAGTCCCCATCTGAGGTGATCTTGGAGCCCAGAAAAATAAAATCTGTCACTACCTCCATTTCTTCCCCATCTATTTGCCAGGAATTGAGAGGGCCGGATGCCATGATTTTGGTTTTCTTAATGTTGAGTTTCAAGCCAACTTTTGCACTCTCCTTCTTCACCCGCATCAAGAGGCTCTTTAGTTCCTCTTCACTTTCTGCCATTAGAGTGGTATCATCTGCATATCTTAGGTTGTTGATATTTCTCCCGGCAATCTTAATTCCAACTTTTGATTCATCTAGCCCTGCCTTTCTCATGATGTGCTCTGCATATAAGTTAAATAGGCAGGGCGACAGTATACAGCCTTGCCGGACTCCTTTTCCAATTTTGAACCAATCAGTGGTTCCGTGTTCGGTTCTCACTGTTGCTTCTTGACCCGCATATAGGTTTCTCAAGAGACAAATGAGATGGTCTGGTACTCCCATCTCTTTAAGAACTTGCCACAATTTGTTGTGATCCACACAATCAAAGGCTTTTGCATAGTCAATGAAGCAGAAGTAGATGTTTTTCTGGAACTCCCTAGCTTTCTCCATGATCCAGCGTATGTTGGCAATTTGATCTCTAGTTCCTCTGCCTCTTCGAAATCCTGCCTGTACTTCTGGTAGTTCTCGATCCACATACTGCTGGAGTCTAGCTTGTAGGATTTTAAGCATAACTTTACTAGCATGTGAAATGAGTGCAATGGTGCAATAGTTTGAACATTCTTTGGCATTGCCTTTCTTTGGAATTGGAATGTAAACTGACCTTTTCCAATCCTGTGGCCACTGTTGAGTTTTCCAAATTTGCTGGCAAATTGAGTGTAGCACTTTTACTGCATCGTCTTTTAAGATTTTGAATAGCTCAGCTGGAATACTGTCACCTCCACTAGCTTTGTTGTTGCTCAGATTTTCTAAGGCCCATTTCACTTCACATTCTAGGATGTCTGGTTCGAGGTCAGTGACCATCTCATTGTGGTTATCTGGGATGTTAAGCTCATTCTTGTATAGTTCTTCTGTGTAGTTTTGCCATCTCTTCTTAATATCTTCTGCCTCTGTTAGGTCTCTGCCATTTTGGTCCTTTATCATGCCCATCTTTGCATGAAACGTTCCCTTCATATCTCCAATTTTCTTGAAGAGATCTCTGGTCCTCCCTATTCTGTTGTTTTCTTCTATTTCTTTGCACTGTTCATTTAAGAAGGCATTCTTATCTCTTCTAGCTACTCTCTGGAATTCTGCATTCAATTGGGTGTATCTTTCTCTTTCTCCTTTGCCTTTCACTTCCCTTCTTTCCTCAGCTATTTGCAAAGATTCCTCAGGCAGCCATTTTGCTTTCTTGCATTTCTTTTTCTTTGGGATGGTTTTAGTTGCTACCTCTTGTACAATGTTGCGAACTTCCATCCACAGTTCTTCAGGCACTCTGTCTATCAGATCTAATTCCTTAAATCTATTTGTCACCTCTACTGTATATTCATCAGGAATATGATTTAGTTCATACCTGAGTGGCCTAGTGCTTTTCCCTACTTTTTTCAATTTAAGCCTAAATTTTGCAACGAGAAGCTCATGATCTGAGCCACAGTCAGCTCCTGGTCTTGTTTTTACTGACTGTATAGAGCTTCTCCATCTTTGGCTGCAGAGCACATAGTCAATCTGATTTCTATGTTGACCGTCTGGTGATGTCCATGTGTAGAGCCGTCTCTTGGGTTGTTGGAAAAGAGTGTTTGTTATGACCATCGTATTCTCTTGACAAAATTCTATTAGCCTGTGCCCTGCTTCATTTTGTACTCCAAGGCCAAACTTGCCTGTTATTCCGGTTATCTTTTGGCTTCCTACCTTAGCATTCCAATCCCCCATGATGATAAGGACATCATTTTTTGGTGTTAATTCTATAAGGTGCTGTAGGGCTTCATAGAACCGGTCAATTTCATCCTCTTCAGCACCAGTGGTTGGGGCATAGATTTGGACTACTGTGATATTGAATGGTTTGCCTTGGATTCGAATTGAGATCATTCTGTCATTTTGGGGATTGTATCCCAGTATTGCTTTTCCTATTCTTTTATTGACTATGAAGGCTACTCCATTTCTTCTGAGGGATTCTTGCCCACAGTAGTATACCTGATGGTCATCTGAGTTAAATTCACCCATTCCTGTCCATTTTAGTTCGCTGATTCCTAAGATGTCGTTCATGAAATTTTCAAAAGTTTTACAAATAAAAATCCACCCCCCCCTCCCCAACCACCCCACCCCCCCCCCGACTTCCCAGAACTGAATATAGGATTATTTAACAAATATTTTAAAAATAACATTTGCAATTTATAAAATAATTAATAATAATAATAAAAATCACAGTAATAATATATATATGTTCATTCTTGTCATCTCTTTTTTGACTACGTCTAGCTTGCCTTGATTCATGGATCTTACATTCCAGGTTCCTATGGAGAAAAAATCTTTATAGCATCGGACTTTCCTTTCACCACTAGATATATCCACAGCTGAGCGTCCTTTCGGCTTTGGCCCAGTCGCTTCATTCTTTCTGGCGCTACTAGTACTAGCGCTACTAGTACTAGCCCTCTGCTCTTCCCCAGTAGCATATTGGACATCTTCCGACCTGAGGGGGTCATCTTCCAGCATCATATCTTTTTGCCTTTTAGTACTGTCCATGGGGTTTTCATGGCAAAGATACTGGAGTGGTTTGCCATTTCCTTCTCCAGTGGATCACATTTTGTCAGAACTCTCTGCTATAACCTGTCTGTTTTGGGTGGCCCTGCACGGCATAGCTTATAGCTTCATTGAGTTACGCAAGCCCCTTCGCCACAACAAGGCAGTAATCCATAAAGGGGTTATATTAACTATATGAATTAATTTTAATGCCCCAAGCTGTTGCTGAATACTAGGTCTGTAATAAGGTTTAAGCCCATGACTTAATTGTTGAAAAGAAGGACAATCTGGATTGCATCACCAAGATTTAGCTGGAACAGGAGGACAGGGTTATGCTCTCTGAGATCTGCTTGGCACCAACCAAGATCTTAAGGAAGTGGAGGTGGGATGGCCATGATTATCTGAGATACACGAAAAGCATCCAGGCATCTTGCTCCACAGATTGCTAGTTGTGAGACACTTTTTCTTAAAGTGGGCACCAGGAAGGGGCATTGGGATTGTTGCTTTTGTACCAGCCTTCCTGCTGTGTAGCAACTTCCATGCCTGAGCATGGACCAGCAATGAAATTTCTTGAATTTATGGTCCTAGAGAGCTTTAACCTATCTTCACCGAGTGCCGAATTAGAAGCAACTTGGGAGTCATTGTCCAGAGGCCAAATGAATTGAATTTAGAGAACCTAAACAGGCTAAGAGATGCTCAAAATGTCACTGGTAGAAGACGAAAAGTGAAGATCACTAGACCCGAGCTAGAGACATTATTAGGCCTACCTCATGGCAATAAGCATGGCAATTATTTCTCAGCCCTTAATGCATTCGCTGATTGTTGACCATCAACCCTGTTTCAGGTGACCCAGTCCCTCCTTGGAGGGAGCAATACTGAAGTTTGCATAAAGGGTGGCTGTGAGGAATATGTTGCACACCTTGTAGACCTTGCTTGAATTTGCTCTATATTGGACTCTAGCTTTGAAGCAGAATCAATGGAGGTGGTGAGGGCTACATCTTGCAACAGGACTTGGGAAGAGATTGTCCTCATGGAACCTGAGAAAGTGAAGTGAACAGGATCCTTTCAACTGCTAGTTCAGCTATTCAAATTTGTCATATCCCTCCTGGCTTATTAAGGCTATGTAGGTGAGACAGGAGATTGGGTCTGGACAATAGTTAACTCCTTGAAAAAGCAAATGGTCCTGCTGGCTCTTTCAGAGGCAGTGGTATAATGTCTTCTCAAAGGATCATTGCTTGACCCAGCTACCCTGGACAGTTTTTGTCTGGTCTCCAATCTTCCCATTTTAGAGAGGGATGTGGAGAAATGGTTGCATGACGACTTCAGAGGTCCCCAGATAAAATAGTTATCTAGATCCCTTTGAGTCAGGTTTAAAATCAGAATTTAGGACTAAAATGACATTGATCATACTCAATTTGGGAATTGGGAGAAGGCAGCACTGTATTGTGCTGGTTTTACTCCTTTCTGTGGAATTAGTTCCATTTGATATGATTGGGGGAAAGAGATCCAGCCTGTGGCTCCCATTTGTAGAGTGGTTCAGGGTTTGGTCTTCCCTCCTCTTCTCTTTAACATTTGAGATGATCCATTTGTCTAAAGTGAAATGTCATCAATATATGGATGATACCCAGCTCCATATCTCTTAGGTGATGCCATAAATATCCAATCTTAGTATCTGGTGGTATCTGGTGGTGTGCAAACTGCAGCCATTTCTCAATCAGGAGACTCTGCTAACTATCGTCCATGCCTTTGAACCTCTTGCTTACATTACTCTAATGAATTCTACATGGGGCTGCCCTTGAAGAGCATTCAGAAACTTAATCTGGTGCAGAAAGCTGCTAAATGGATAGTAAATGAGTTGCACTGGCTATTAGTGTGTTCCTGGGTATGATTCAATATGCTGGCTGTCAGCTTTAAAGCCCTACATGGCTTGGACTGGATTATCTGAGGGATTCTTCAAGAATCTTTACCCATCCAATTTGATGCACGCTGCAGATTCCAACAACCAAAAGTGTCAATTGGTAGGAACCTCTAGGACTTCTGTGCTATAGTCTCTGCTTTGGCTAATATTCTTCCTTCAGAGATTAGAATGGCCCTTCATAAGACTTTAAAAACTTAGTAAACAAACAAACTTATATTTCAGCATTGTTGTTGTTATTTTTTCCTGGTCTCTCTCATTTTCTAGAACTTAGTCCTGGCATATTATTCAAAGGTGAGATGGGTGCTGATAACATCCCTGGATAAAACAGCAAATATTAAATATAAATATTGTAATAGAAGAAAGATGTGATAGATAGATAGATAGATAGATAGATAGATAGATAGATAGATAGATAGATAGATAGATAGATAGATGCATATTAGTCTTGCTTGCCCATATTCATAACACCATGTGCTAGACTTCCAAGACATGCAAAGGGAAAAGAGATTCTGTTAAACAAAGTGTGAGGCCTACAGTTTACAAAGAAAATTCTCCTGGTTTCATACCTGCCATAAGTATTTCTTCTTTTTAATTGATTTTTTAAAAATACAATTCAAAAGTACTTATTCAACAAACGTGTTGTCTAAGTTTATCATTCACTAAAACAAATTAAATTCCTAATCCCTTGTTCATTTCTCCAGCCACTGATAAAATAAATCCCAAGTCTAAAAATATTCTGTCTCTTCTTTTTCTTTCAATTTCAGAGTAAGTCTGTCCATTCCAGCACAGTCTAATATTTTTTTTAATTATTTATTCCTCTGGTGGTGTTTCTTCATTTTTCCAATATTATGCAAAGATGATTCTTGCCACTATTGTCACATGTAAAATTAAGTACATACTTTGTTTGTCAAGCTTTTCTGGTGTCATACCTAATAAAAAAAAGTTCAGGTTTAAAATTTACATGTTTTCCCAACATCCTTTCTAGCCAAGTGTGTATTTTTATCCAATATCTCTTTGCTTTAACCCATGTCCACCATACATGATAGTAAGTACCTGATTTGTGATTATATTTCCAACATCTATCTAACATATTTTTAAACATTTTTGCTAATTTTTCTGGTGGCAAGTGCCATCTATAAAACATTTTATATGTTTTTTTATAAGAGGTTGACATTGTCAATTTATAATTTCTTTCCCACAAGCTTTGCCATTTCTCTAAATCTATATTGTATCCAAAATTCTTTGCCCATGTTATAATTGTTTCTTTTACTTTTCATCTTCCATTTTCAAATTCAATAAAAAGTTATACATTTTCTTAATTAGTTTTTCATCAGAGGTTAATAATAGCTGATCAAACAAGATCTGCTCTCATTAAAATCTATACAATGTAACATCTTTATCGTATCTCACTTGCATTTGTAAATATGGCTACCATGATAGAACAAAACCCTGATTTTCCATCTCTTGTTTAGATTTTAAGTTCCCTTCAGAATTTAGAATATCTTTGTATGTCCAAGATTGACTAAATTTGGATGTACAAATGCTTCCATTGTTGAAAGCCATCCTGGAATTTTCAACTATGTTTTACATTTTATTTTTTTTCATGTTAATAATAATGCATTTCTAATATAGTGGTTTTGAAAATATTTATGGATTTTATTTTTCCCATACCATAAGAAAGCGTGCCAACTGAGTTGTAAGTCATGTCCCTCCAAGTACAACAATCTTTTATTTCTAAGAGTTATCCATTCTTTTACCCATGTTAATACTGATGCTTGATAATATAAAACCCACTCTGGCAAGCCAAAACTTCCATTTTTCTTAGCTTTTGTTAAACAAAGTGTGAGGTCTACAGTTTACAAAGGAAGATCTCCTGGTTTCATACCTGCCATAAGCATTTCTATTCTTAACATTCTGTGCTGGAATGAGGATTTAATAAAAGAGATCCCCATGTACCAAAAGTAAAATGGGACAATGTGCTAAATGGGATGAGAAGGTAAAATTTTTGAGAGTTTTCTTCCCATGGAGAGGGAGGACTGGATCACCTTCCTAACTTCTGTGGTACAGGTATATATATTTATAAATACATAAAATGCCTGCACAAAATCCAGTGTCCACTCAATCTAAATGATAATGTTACATGCCTGGGTAAATCAGTGAATGACAATTAAGGTATTGATTAATGGCTTGATTCCAAGATAAAAATAGAACTCTGATTAATCTGAACCTGCCACTTGGACTCCCTTGCAGCTACTGCCAAAACCTAACGGGGTTCTTTTAGGGATGAACAGCTCTCCCCTGATTCTCTTTCATTACCATGCCACGGGTTGGCTCTGCTTCATGCTAAGTGCTCCTTTTCACCTGGAGAATTTCTAAAATTGGTTTTGGAATTGGCACATGGAGAGTTTGCTACAATTTTCAGTTCACACTATTTTCTCCCCCTGAGAGCCTACTAATTCACTGTACTAATTAAGTTACAGCACACCCAAAAAGAGAGTGTGATGTGATCTCGGCTAAGGGGGGAAAAAATACGTCTGAAAAAAAAATGTAGTAAGTTTAATGTACGTGGCAGTGTGTAATAAAGCTAGGAAATCCAAAATGGAAGAAGGATGGATTTCCGAATGCAGCAAAATACTCTGCAAAGGAAAAGAAAGCAGCTAATTCTGGGGTGTCTCCAAAATTGGAAGGGGGAAAATCCAGATGTGGAGAATTTCTTTAACATACATCACTTCTCTCCTGTTCCTGATTCAAAAGCCTACTAAAAAACTAGGAGTGCCTTTCCTGAATACTCAGCTGACTGACCTTTTTTCTTGGAGGAGAAAAATCTCCCAGTCAGGCTTGGTACTGGGCACAAAAAACCTGAACTAATTTGCTGAAAAATAGTGCAGCTCATCCAGATTACATCCAGGTAGCTTAAGCTTGCCCTTTTCTAATGAAGTCCTTGGATATATGATGGGATCTAATGCCACTATTGATCTCCCTGACCTCTATCCTTTTTTCCTTAAAGTGATAAGAGTTCTAGAGGACCAAAAGAGTGAAAATGATTCAATCCTCCAATCCACATGAAAATCCAAGCCAGAGAAAACTTGTAAAGTTTTAATGCTCATTTGATAGGTAAGGTATACTGTGAAAATCAGTAAGATTTTATTTCATTTTGCAAGCTAAGGAATATTTGTGCATTTTACAATCTATTTTTCATACATAGACACCAAACGGGAATGCAACGAAACAAATTATTTGCAGTGGAAACAATTTTGCAGGGAATTCATTTCAAAACTACCCACATTTTTAAAACCATAAAACAAGATTTGAGTTTGAACTATTGTAAATGGAAGAATAATTGAGAGGGGATGTATAATTGCACTGAGTGTGGGATGTTTATAATAAATGAACTAACAGGAACTTGTGCAGAAGTGCCCTAGTATATATTTTTTAATCTGGGAACTGCTCTTTATAGGATGTTATCCATACTAGGTGTGTGTCTGCTTAAAAAATCAGAAGAAATCCTCCAAAATTCTGACAAGAATGAATGTATATTTCTGCTCCCTTTTAAAGCAATTCTTTTTCAGGGTCAAAAAAAAACACCTCAGGATGCTTTTGTTTAAGAGATAGCACAAAAGTGCTGTGCTTGTCTAAAACATTCCTCCTAAATGATTTTCAAATTATGCATAGCCCTAATCCATATCCCTTAAAAAAAAATCCCCGTTAATGTATGAATGAGTTAAGAAGTTGGAATGTGTTGGAAGATCACAGACTATTAAAATTCTATTTTTAACTTTGGGGCCCTATTTTTTGTGATGAGGATGAAAACATCTTTCCCAAAATGAATTTGAGGGATGAATAATGAAAATAGCATTGCACTTGTGTCATAATGTTTCATAGAAAACATTGTGTCCATCAGTCTCCAATGCTCTAATTTATTTATTTTTATTTCTGATCAGAAATCTTATTATTCAATTATACAATACACTACATCTTTACTAAGAAATGTTAATCAAAGCAAATAGCTTTCCAGACCTTGAGAATCTGAGAGAATTTTGGGAAAGAGGGGGTAGATTTTGTGTGTGTGAGCGCGCGCATGTAATTTTGTTCTTTCTTTTCTAACAAAATATTCTGCACATTTCATTTTCCACGAATATGAGATAAATTTCTGTAATGCTGAATTTACTCTTCTACCCTAATTTTAGTTTCTGTTGATGTGAAATAACTATCAAGTCATTTGGCATAGCTTATTGTGATTACCTGTGGCTTCTTAAAATAACATTCCTTGAATTATACGCCACCCAGATGTGCAGATTTCAACTTACATAATTATCACTAGTGCTCATGCTAGCTAAGAAATTCTGGGAACTGGCCCACCCATTTGGATGTCACTCAAGTTGGGCAAAGCTATCTTACAAGATGCTCATGGTTGCATATATTCCTATTTATATTTTCCAAGCTGGTGAAATTAGCCTGATAGAAAAATGTAGTGCTGAAAAGTATTAGTGTGCATTAGAGAGGATAAAAAAAAAAATGGGGCTCTACTCACCATCTTATACAACTCCAAATTAATTTCTCTAGTAGGTCTTTCACTTATTTTTTTAAATATGATGAAAAATAAGAAAAAAAAGATGTGGTTGGGACACAGTGGTTTAGGTACAAACAAAGCCAAATTAAGATAAGCGTACACTATCACCTCTTGAACGATTAAGCAGTGGAATAAACTAAGTTAACCATGACAATCACAAAATTGCCTTAGGAACGATTAGGAAAAGATAAGGCAACAATTTTCTGGATATGTTGCTGGCAGAACTAAAGAAAGAAAGAAATCAAAATACTGTGGCAAGGCCTTGAGCTCTGTCTACAGCTGGCATACAATATGTAAATTGAACACAATCATCTGAACTGGAGTCAGCTATGTAAACTAAGTGATTGGTTTTTGACCAGTGGAAAAATCCTGCTGTCATCCATTAAAACCTTCTGAGATTTATCAGACATTTTGAAGTCAATTTGAACAGCAATAGACACTGAAAATGTGTTTGTATAACATGGAAAGGGCACAGATGCTTTCAGGACCGGTTATCGCATTTGTACAATGTCTTCCTGCTTCTTACTTGTATTGGGGCTTTGATTTAATGCTAAATTGTTGGATCACTTAGATCCCTTGCTTCTTCACGCAGCAAGTTCTTCTCCAGTTAAAGTCCTCAGCCAAAATGCCAAGCTACAGGCTGTCCTTTGAAAAAGGAAAGTCTTTGAACAATCTCCTTTCCAAGACTGCTGTTCATTTGGCCAGCTTGTCTGCTATTGCTTGGCTGTGGTTTACTGATAGAACTCGACACTAAAGAGCCAACATCAAATTCCTGCCAAGGAACAAGACTCTGAACCAGTGAAAACATTCAAGAGCCCACCAGGGTTTGTTGTTAAGCATAAGGGAAATGTGGTTAGCAAAGTCATCTCTATGCTTCCTGAATTGCTCTGATTTTCTTCTCCAACACTTCCTCTGCTCCCGACATCTTTATCCCAATACAGAAGGCATCCCCTAACCATTATACTTTGGGCCAATGTGCTCTGAGGAAACAACGACCTTTCATCAAGCTGCTTTTCTTTGTTTCACAAGAGGTAATTTTTGAATGGATTTTAAGCTAGTGGGGTAAATACTGCTCTCTAAGTAATATATTTGTGGTTGACTCTTATATTTGATCCCCAACCTGTCCCATCTAAAGAAGAATATTCCATGGAAACATTTGCTGTGTTTGCTGAACTGAAGAAGTTCTTGGGTGAGAAGCCAAATGTCTTCAAGGAAAAACAAAGGAAGTCCAGTTGCCTCTTGGAAAACACCCATTTGGGATTTGCTGCATTTGAAAGCAACTGAACACTACAGTTACCAGATACTTCCAATCTTTGAAAAAAGGACCTAAGCCATGAAGTGTTCTTTATTATGATGATTATTATTGGCTTAGCATGTTGTAGCAACCTAGTCACTATGGTTTATACCTTAGCACAATGTGTCAAATTCTGTTAAAATAAATAACAAACACCAGTAAAAATGTTTATGCTCATCTTGAACTATCTGCACCTTAGATTTTTATAACTATGAAGGAATAAAACATCATTCAATGTTTTGGTTATTACTGATTTTAGTTCCAGAGAGGATGCAAAAATCTATTCTGAATAACTGCCTGGATTTTGAAATTTCAGATTCCTTTATCCTATAGTCAATTCCTCTATTTAAATAAATAAATAAATCTGAATTTATGCAATTTAGTTTGCCCATGGAATTTGATCCAATATTGATCTCTGCTGTTTTCATGTTTGCCTCACTATATTTATGATAAATTGTTTACCCTGTATATTTGTATACTAAACAAATAAGAAATACTGTTCTAATCTCAAATTGTAACATCATTATGCATCAAACTCTGATATGTTACTTGGCATTCATTTAAAATTTTTTACAAAGCCTCTTTGAAATCGATAAATCGGTGTTAGAACATTTATTTATTTATATCTCACCTTCATTATTTTTTATAAATAAGTCAAGGCGCTAAACATACCTAATGCTCCATCTACTCTCTATTTTTCCCACAATAACAACCCTGTGAAATGTGTTGCACTGAGAGTAAGTGACTGGCCCAAAGTCACCTAGCCAGCTTTCATGCCTAAGGCAGGATTAGAACTCACAGACTTCTGGTTTCTAGCCTGGTGCTTTAACCATTAGACCAAACTGGCCCCATATTTCCAGCATAGATCTGCATAAAGATGTGCATCCATATATTGTTTTAAATTCTTGTAACTGAACTTTAAAAGGTCTAAATACCTAAAATGGAAAATTAATGTACCTGAATCCATTAAAAACAAATATCAGAATAGATACTTCTGGTCTGAGTGACTTATTGCAGGCTTCTCTGCATTATCTCAGAAACAAGACACAAGAGTACATTATAAAAGATAATTTGGATTCCTAATTAATCTCAATGTTTACTATAATTAACAATCTGCTGATGATTAAGAAATCTGTTACAAAAGTAATCCCTGTTTTTGAGGGATTGCTAATTTCCATGGTTATGTAGCCATGATCACAGAAAATGTCTTCAGACAACACTGGCTTCCTTGGCCAAGAAACAAAGGTGAACATCACACCCTAGAGCCGAACTTGAGTGGACAAGGAAACCTTTATCTGCTAATTTTGTGGAGTAAACAGCATTCAAAGCTGAGAAAGTCTGACTTGATTATCAGATTAAAGTCATTTAGGTCATTGTATCAATTATTATACAAGCCAGGTAACATTTAGGTCTAAATCAAAACAAAATGGAGGCCTCCATGAATGATACATTAAAGAAAAGAACATAGATCTATTCATTCACCTTTGACAAGATAGACTGAACCAAGTTACTTCTAGAATCTAGATCAACCACAGGCTCCATGTTGGACACAAAAATTCCCTTAGCTGAACTGGGATTTGGAGATACATAAAGATTGTCAAGTCCAGGAGACATTTAACTGATTCCCTATGATCCAAGGCAACACAGTGACCATTGGGTTACCCTGATTCCCCTACACAGCATGGTTTTGTAAATATAGGGTGCTGTATGATCTTCAATTACTCCCTCATTGTCTTTTATTTGAATCCCTGCATTAATTAGAATAATTTCCCATGCTGTGAAGAAGGGCTTCTCACATCTGGCATGCTTTAAATTCTCTCACTTGTGCTTGAGTGAGGGTAAATGTCAGCAATTGCAATTGATGGTTGGTTCTGCACAAACACTGCTAATAACAGGTTTCAAGATTTTGGGTAAATGAATAATAGAAATTAGATGTCGCAACACTGACTGCTGCAGCAGACTGTGGGGGTGGGTCTGAACAGCTGGCATACTCCAGTTCTTGTGTGGTGGCTGCCTGAACCACATCTCAGAGATTCAGGCAGTCACCTTGATAACAGAGACACTTTCATTCTTAAAGGATTTTTTCCCCACTTCCAGTCCTCTTCCCAGTTCTGCTTCCCAGTCCATTTTTCCCCTTCTTTTTTCTCTCTTTCATCATTGCCTCCAAACAAGAGAATCTGATCAAAGAACACCAGAAATAGTTTATCAAAGGATCTCTCAGTTTTGCTTCCTTGGATTTCCTTTATTGTGGGATTCATTTTTTTTTCATCCTGAGGGAGACTTGCCTTTGCAATAACATGGGGGAAAAATAATCACTATCATACCTCCAAATTAAAAGTGGGTTTTGATAAGGGAATGCATGAATTGAGAAAGGTTTTAATAGTAGCACAATTTCTGGAAAATCTTTGCACTGGGTGTACATGACTTCTGCTAAAGCATTGAGTCCAATAATGGTCCAATAATTGTTCAATGGTGTTTATTTTCATTTGTGCAAAAGGTATTAGGTGCTTTGTCATTACTTAAAGAATGTACAGGGGAGAAACTGAACTTGTTCATCCTGAGGTATAATCCAATGAATGCAATGAAATGTACTGTACAGTAAGTGCAATTTGGATTGCATGAACTACAAAGAACTGATGTGAAATGGGTAGTCAATTTCTGTCTTTAATTAAATACCTCAAACCAGCTACCATAGTGATTTATTTAATATTGAGCTCTGCCACTTCACAACCTTTCTGATCTGTAACTAATTCCTCAAGAGCTAGATACTCAATTCACCTCTTACCTTTGTTGCCCTCACTGCTGCAGATTGCTTTTTCTTTTTTTAATCTCTATACAGCCATGAAGGCTGTAGCTCACAGACAAAACTTTCTGGGATTCTTTCTGCAACATGAGTTAACCATGCCTGACAATGGCCTCCTGAGAACATCTGTGGATTTATAAACAACAAAAAGAGTAGCAGAGGTTTTAAAAAGGGACAATCCTTTTTTTTTAATGTTACCTTTCTGGCACACCTGCACTTCATCCATTTTTCTCCATGAATCAGTGTCCATTGCCTAATGGTTTGCCATCCATTCATAGAAATAGCCCACCCCAGGCAGGAGTAATGGGCAGATTGTTGATCTGCTTTTGGTGGTGGCAGGAACATGATGGCTGGGGTGTATTTTTCCTCCAGTAGATCATTTTTAAAGTAAGTAAACCACTATGTCTTCTCTCTGTGGCCCCCTCTCAGCATTACTCCTGAAGTTAGTGTTCTTTATATAACTTGCTAGGTTTATGTGATTTCTGGATTTCAGGTTAGTAATACACATTATGAGAAATCATCTCAAGGTTGGGCTGGGAAAAATATAAAATGGGAGGGGCAGGGCATGGCTGGCAGCTTGTTCAATCAGAAAATTGGTGCCTGTAGAAACTAGAAGAATAAGCCTTTTACTGATACTGTAGAGAAAATCAGAAACCTCTTGTTTCTAAGAGGTGCCAATGAACTAGACTATTTGAGAACTTGCCAAATATTATTCTGAAGCTTCACAAAGTGGTGTCAGGTTACAAGAAGGAATTTTCCTTAGGTATATGAGGAGGGGGTAAGCCTCCTGGGAAAGCCAAGGGAAATCATCAAAACATTTAAAAAATGAAAGTTAGAATATTTCGAACATGTGGTGCGACATCCAGAAAAATACAGCATTTAATCCTCCAGGGAAATATTGAAGGCAAACGAGGTCCAGGCAGAAGAAGAACATCATGGCTTCAAAATCTAAGGAACTGGTTTGGACAAAACTCAGCAGCACTTTTTCATGCAGCTGCTGATAAAAACAGGATTGCCAACATGATCGCCAACGTCCGATAATGGATATGGCAGAAGAAGAAGAAGAAGAAGAAGAAGAAGAAGAAGAAGAAGAAGAAGAAGAAGAAGAAGAAGAAGAAGAAGAAGAAGAAGAAGAAGAAGAAGAAGAAGAAGAAGAAGAAGAAGAAGAAGAAGAAGAAGAAGAAGAAGAAGAAAAAGAAAAAGAAAAAGAAGAAGATAGGAATCTCACTGTTTCTCATAAAAGAAAATTCAAGATTATATTAGAGAAAAGATGCATGATAGAAAGTGTGAATGTATAATTAATTACTGGTTTCTACTTTTGGAAAATGTGGATGATGTTTGCACTGTCTAAGTCAATCTTAGAGCCTCAGTCTTTATTCATCTTAAATGGCAGATTAGTCAACCAGCATCGTAGCCAGCGAGAGCAAATTTTAATTGGCAGGCCAACAAATTAAAGTTTTCCTTGCACATGACTGGAGACTATTTTGGCTCTGGAACACTGCTGTGACAAAGAGTGGAAACAATATTAAAGCTGCTCTCTCCTAGCAATGGCAAGATGAGTTATTGAATTGCAAATCATGTTAAATTTCCTTCAGTATTTCAGGATTTGGGTAATAAGTACATTCATTTTAATTCAGTCAATTGATTGGTCAGTCAGTTAAAAGATATGGGATTAATCATCCAAAACTGATTAATAAGTTGGCAGTCAACTGCACACACTTCAATATTAGAGTTTTTATGTTTATCTCTGCAAAGCATTTCTTTTATTTTGAATATAGGACTGGCAATTTCAAATGGTACCCTTTGGTTCTCTGAGGATAAGAAGGGAATTATGCATGCAATTCTAAAACTAGGCTTAATGCTCTACATCAGGGGTGTCAAATTGCCAGCCCGTGGGCTGGATGTGTCATGAGGAAACTGCACCCACCCCATTGCTGGCAATGGGGAAAAAGCTCCAATATGTCTTGCGACATCACGTGACGTTGAGAGTTTGACATGTCTGTTCTATATAATACAAGAATGTGGTATCTTGACAGAATGGTCTTTCATATAGACAAAGCTTCTTCAAATGGGACATAGACAAGATCATTTCTGTGACCCCACCAGAGGGCTATGGGGGGAGGCAGAGCTGGGACAGGATGAGGGGGTGGGGCAGGGCAGTTTTTTGGGGGCCCTCTGGCATGTGTATCATAGATTCACCACCACTGCCCTAGAGTTTGACATAAGATAGGCAGCTATGTTTTAAAGAAATAAATGAATAGATAAAACCAATATTTTTCCTAGATCTTCCAATCAGACTGATGGCCATGGTTGGTCTGCTGTCTTTTGACCTCCACAGAGACTCTGTGTGTTGTTTTGTTTGTAAGCCATAAATATCCTTTATTGCCAGAAAGCCACTTTGCTTAGTTGTGGCTAACAGAACCTTTTGCATGTGGGGTTGGGGAAGTTGCTGGAATGCTTTCTCAGATCCTGGGGAATGGGCAGGTAATTCACATGTCATTAATTCTAGTCAGGTTGAGCTAACAGATTCACATCATTCAAATGTTTTAAAAAGGCTACTTAATTAAGGGACACAAGAGACGTAAAAGAAGGCTGCAGATACACTGATGGGAAAATGTTCTAATTAATTAGATACAGTTTTTAAAGTTGAGGAAAGACACAGGAAGAATGAGATTAGTCTGTCTTCCGAAATGCTTTGAGCAAGGAAATTCAGATAGTCCTAGTTTAGCAACTACAACTGGCTTCTTTAGGCAAAGCAGTCACCAAGAGAAACTGTGACTGTGCTTATGATCTTGTTTCAGCTTTGCTTTGCTTTGCAGACCTGCAAAGATCATAAATGTAAGGACTGGTTGCAAAGTTATTTTTCATCACCATCAGCAAGCACCATTGCTAGCAAATAGTCACTAAATGAGATAGTCGCTAAACAAGCACACAGTATTCACATGCACAAATATATTCATATGTGCACATACAAATATGATTATGTCTAATGATTTTAACCAGAAGCATACACAAACACAATAATTTTAAGACATATATCATGCCATGACTGGTTCCTGTTACTGTGTGTAATCTCTAAAACAACCATACAGGGAAGTGTTAAATGTTATGTTCCATTTGAATCAATCTTATAATTGATGTGATAAGCTCCTTCCTAAAGAAAAACTGAGTTGTAAGGGAATAAAATCAGAGGAATTCCTCATTGGGATGTCTGCAATGTGAAAATGATGGAAAGAAACCTTGTTTTACCGTTCTCCTTGTGATCCCTGCCATAGGCTTCCTTCAGAGTTCAGGATGATAAAATTCCTGAAGTGTGAAGCAAGATTTAGTTGCTCATCTGCATGGCTTCTGCATGGCTTCTGGAACAGCAGGAGATGGCCAAGCAGTCAGTATTATCCCAGCTAAAGGTTTTTTTCAGAGGAGAATTTCCATAGAAAATGTTTGAAAAGGATCTTTTCCAAATATTTGTACTTAGAGACTATTTTGTGAATCCAACTCCCTCCCTTAACCCCCTCAAATCTATCACCTGCAAACAAAAGGGAAAACTTCACAAGGCCATTTTCTCCTCCAAATCACTCCTGAGATGTACAGAATGCTCCTCATCTCTACCAGCCTGTCAAAAACTATTGACCGAGGCACTAATGAAGCAGCCACCACAGCAAAGGAAGACCTTCTCATTTCCAAAGACCTTCCCCAAGCAAAAGGCCTGAGCCTTATACAGAAATAGCCCATAAGGTCATCAGGATCATTCTTCCTAACAAGTTGGCAGCAGCAAATTGGAATGGGTCAGCCTGGCATGGACAACTTGCTGTGGAACAATTCCACATGGGATAACTCAACATGATAAATCTTATCCACCACTGCTTTTTCAACATTATTTCCATCAATAAAAATAATGTTGACAAAAGTGGCAGATAACATTTATCATGTTAAGTTATCTCACATGGATTTGTCCATGGTAAGTTGTCCCATGGTGAGTTGGCTACGGCGAGATGGCCTCAGCGAGGTGGCCAAAATGAGACGGCCACAACAAGTTGGCCATGACAAGTTGACCTAGACCCTCAGCAAATTGTTCTGGCCCTACTTTGATGGATCGGAAATTGAAGCTGGGAGTGCAGCTTCACCTATAATAATAATAATAATAATAATAATAATAATAATAATAATAATAATAATAATAATAATAGTAATAGTAATAATAATAATTGGTAAGGACTCGATAGGTAGACAAAAATGCCAAATCCAGTCTGAACGTCTGGCTGACTGTGCAATGATAAATAATAATAATAATAATAATAATAATAATAATAATAATAATAATAATAATAATAATAATGTTGACAGAGGAAACAGTGCAATAACAAATAGTAATGGTGATAATGAATCTCCTTGAGAGGAATATTTCAAGGAGATTCATTATCACCATTACTATTTGTTATTGCACTGTTTCCTCTGTCAACAATACTGAATAACTCAGGACATGGTTATCAAACATCAAAAACATCTGCTAGACTATCCCATCTCCTTTACATGGATGATCTGAAGCTGTATGGAACAACATCATCTGAAATAGAATCGCTGCTCAACACTGTCCGTATATATAGCCAAGATATTGTAATGGAGTTTGGCTTGGACAAATGTGCCACACTTACTATCAAACAAGGAAAAATAATGAAAACTGAAGGAATCAAGATGACCCACGAAAATAACATTAAGAGTCTGGATGAGGAAGAGTACTACAAATAATTGAGTATCCTTCAAGCTGACAACATCAAGCACACTGAAGTCAAGAAAAAGATTAGAGGTGAATACATCAAGAGAGTGAAGAAGATCTTAAAATCCAAACTCAATGGAGGAAATACCATAAAGGCAATCAACACCTGGGCAATCCCAGTCATTAGGTACACAGCTGGAATAGGGGACTGGACTCAAGCAGAACTAAAAGCAATGGATAGGCAGACCAGAAAAATAATGACAATGAATCACGCCCTTCATCCACGCAGTGACATTGATAGACTTTATCTACCAAGGCAAATAGGTGGGCGTGGAATGCTACAAGTAAATCAGATGGTTGAAGAAAAAAAAATGGCTTTGGAAGAATATCTGAAGAACAATGATGAAGATGCCCTGAAAATAGTATATCAGGAAGGCTTACTAACTACTGGAGAGACCAAACTGGCCTACAAGAAAGACCAAATGAAGAACAGAATAGAGGCATGGGAAGACAAAGCACTACATGGCCAGTACATGAAAAAAATAGCTGGGAAAACAGATAATAATAAAACCTGGCAATGGCTAAGAGCAGGAAAATTGAAGAAAGAGACCGAGGGACTAATTCTGGCTGCACAAGACCAAGCCTTAAGGACAAATGCATACAAAGTCAAAATTGAGAAGACAGCAACAGACAGTAAGTGCCGCCTATGCAAAGAAGCTGAAGAACCAGTGGACCACTTGGTAAGCTGTTGCAAGAAGATTGCACAGACTGATTACAAACAGCGGCATGACAAAGTAGCAACAATGGTGCATTGGAAGATCTGCAAAAAATATCATTTGCCTGTAAGCAAAAACTGGTGGATCATAAAATAGAGAAAGTCATAGAAAATGATAAAATTAAACTGCTCTGGGACTTCAGAATTCAAACAGACAAGCACCTGCAACATAACACCCCAGACTTAACAATTGTCGATAAGAAAGACAAAAAAGTCTGGATAGTGGACGTGGCAGTGACTGGAGATAGCAGAATAGAAGAGAAAGAACTGGAGAAGATAACAAAATACAAAGAACTACAAATAGAAATAGAAAGACTGTGGCAAAAGCAAGCAAGGGTAGTACCAATAGTCATAGGCTCCTTGGGTGCAATCCCAAAACAACTGGAGCACCACTTGAAAACAATTGGCATTGACAAATTCGCTATTAGTCAATTACAAAAGGCGGCCTTATTAGGAACTGCTTCCATCCTGCGACGATATCTGTAATACCATCAAACATCCACATCTGCCTATCCCAGGTCCTGGGTAAGAACTCGATAGGTAGACAAAATGCCAAATCCAGTCTGAACATCTGGCTGACTGTGCGATGATCGATAATAATAATAATAATAAAAAAGTTGGAAGGGACCTTGGAGGTCATCTAGTCCAATCCCCTGCTCAGGCAGGAAGCCTTATACCATTTTGGAAAAATGGCTGTCCAGTCTCTTCTTAAAAACTTCCAGTGTTGGAGCATTCACCACTTCTGGAGGCAGGTTCTTCCACTGGTTAATTGTTCTAACTGTCAGGAAGTTTCTCCTTAGTTCTAGGTTGCTTTCTAGGTTAATTTCCACCCATTGCTTCTCGTCCTGCCTTCAGGTGCTTTTTGTTGCAAGGTAGAGAAGGAAAAGAAAGCTGAAGGTCTCTCCTCATCCTGAACATTGACACTGAATATCCTACTGTTAATTGATCATAAAGAAAAGAAAGGGAGGGAGGTTGGGTTTTGAAGATATCTATTTTTTTCATCATATTTATATACCTGCCTCTCTAACAGAAAAGTGATTGTAAGCAACACACAATAAAAACAAACATAAAATCAAAATATTAAGATGAGTGCAATTAAACAGTTATGAGCTGGCAGGTCAGCTTTTGTGGTGGTATAGATGAACAGCTTTGAAAAATGACCATCATTCTTTTCATTATTCTCCCTGTTGTAAGGTAGGATTATTTCTCTTTAGTGCACCATGTGCTTAGGAGAACTTGCGCTTTTATACTGTCAACATGTCAGGGTTTTGTACTCATCAGGATGTGAGCCATTGACTACAGTCATGTAAAAGGCATGCAACATGTCAGTCAGAGCTCCATCAAACTGGGTATGGTTCATACATGCAGTCATTTGGCATGCAGACTCAAAGAGGATACTGTCCTGTAAATTATTTATCCACCTGAAAGTGTTTACAGGAATTTCACAGAAGCCAACAAGAATAAAATCAAGAGTATGAGATTAAAAGTAAACAACTTCCATGCATGTACTCTTTCATGCTGTGCAGGAAAAAAAATTCCCTCTTTTTGTTGTTTTGAAAATGTCTTTCAAAGAAAAAAAGAATTGTGGAGACAATCTCATGCAGGGAGTGGTGTCCTTGTATTCACTGATTTATCCTTTGGGCCCTAACTATATGTGAAGATCCCAACTGTCATTGTTCAATAAGTGCTCCTACGATTTGAAGCTTTCCTGACTTTATGTGCTTCAATTAAACCCTAAGAGAAGACATTGTAAGATGACTCTTTGTGCTAGCTTCATTCTGTTTGTTTGTCAAATCTATATCCATCTTTTGCCCCAGGAACTCAGGGCAGTGTTTAACACTCTTTCAATTTCCACCACATTACAACAACCCTGTAAGTCAATGAGGATGGTTTCCCCAGTTCTAGTTCAGTACTTTAACCAACTACATTACAATGGGATTGTTGTTGATTCCCCCACCCCCACCTCCAAGATTGGGAAGATCTTTTGGCAGCCAGGGAGGCTTCAGAGAGATCAGAAAAGATATAACAGCAAGGCAAAATCCCCTCCACTGCAACTGTGCAAAGAATTCAAGAGAGATACTTCAGAGAGTACATTGACAGAAGCAAATAGGCCTCCTTGGAGTGTTAAGAGTGGACCCCTCCATGACTTCTCCCCAGACCATCCCCAGCTTTAACATTGCGTTAATGCTTGGAAAACCCTTGCCCTCCACCACTTCCTACAATGAAGTGAACTCCAAAGAAGAACTAAGAGAAATTCAAAAGAAATTCTCAGGCACATTTAGAAGAACAGAAAAAGAGAACATAGCCCTCTGTCACTGGTGAAGAAAGTTACAAGCAGATTTCAGCATGGAAGCAGATCTGCAACTGAGAAGGCATCTGGGGCAAGAGGGAAGAGGATGGAGCCCAATTGTAGAGAAATTCCAAGCCAGAAATAGTTTTGACTCTCCTATGCTTGTTTAAATGGTTCTTGGAGATAATGCAAACTTTGATTCCATGTGGATGAGCCTCTGAAAAATTGAAGAAGTCACTGATTAGAGTTAGCAACTTTTTTCATGTATCTTTAAAATTTTTGGATTGAGCATTCAGCCACTTTATGTATTAAGTTTCTTTTAACATAGCTCTTGAAGGCAGAGGGATGTTGCCATTAAAAAGGGAGAGTTTCAAAAACACAAACAAAAAAAGGACAATGAATCTTCAGAAATATTCTTCCTCACATGTTGAGGAATTGCCAATGTTTCAGCTAACCTTTGTGTTTGTTTAATAGCTCTTATATGAGATGCAAGTGGCAAAAACCAAGTTGCCCACAGCAATAAGATTTCACTGCACAATTGCTGTGGGCCAAGTTGTTACAGGCACAGCTCCAGATGCCCTTTGAAAATTTGGTAACCCTATTTTAATTTTGAGCAAAAAAAAAACAACCCTCAAATAAATTATAACGTTTGCATAGGCTGTTAGCAGAAACATGCAACAGCCTACATCCTTATTTCAGGAGCTATTTCTCCATCTTCATTTCCCATAGTTCACCTCTTTGTCCTCTTTATGTCACCAGAAAATGGCACTTGCTATAATAACATGCTTGATTTCTTCTGAAATATGGAGATGTGCTGATTTATATGGAAGAGCTGACCGAGTTGCTTGCCTCCCAGGTGACATCTACAAGAAGGGAAGCTAAAATTCAGATCTGAAATGAGCTTTTTAGAAAAGTACAAGACGAGGACTGCTTGGAAAACTCCAAAAAGCTAGAGGGCGGTTCTATGGGTTTTGCCATTGACGGAAACTAGAATTTGGGAGCATAGAAATATGACCCAGATCATACACGTCCCTTTCCTTTTCAATTCTTTGAAAATAGAGATGAGGTTCTCTGAATTTTGACTCATAATATATGCAAAGCTTATGCATAGAAAAGAAATTATATGTCTCTTGACCTCCATTAGTCAAGCTAAAAGGGGTTGTGTGTCAATTGATAAAATAGTAACACTTCACATACGTAGCCAAATGCAAGCCATAAGTGTCTCTCATATATTTTGAAAAAAAAATGGAGAAGGGTGTGTATGTGTCCTTACTTATTAATTATTAACAAAGCACTGTGATGTATTTAGTTGCTAAGCCAGGAATTTAGTCCAAGTATTCTGGGGCAAAATTCAATATCCTCTCGTTGTTCCTATCTATCTTTTCCACCTGAGCAACACAATTCCTCTCCATTCAGTTAAATTGTGGATATTAAAGGAAGGTGTCATTTTGTTGGATTTAATGGCCTTTAATTATTTCATTGCCATGAACTGTTCATCTTCTCCAATGAGTTATTTTACCCAACCTCATCAACATTAGACTGAACTTAGGCATGACATTTATTTCCTGTTCCTGTGCGTCCATGGAGATTTCACAACAGTTTTTCATGATGCATTGTTGAAATATAAGTTGAATTTTCCTTGCTTGGTTGTCATTGTAGCTGAAGATATATCTTGATGACTGTAAGGTGACGGAGGTGCCTTTGATCTCCTCTAGTTTGTCCCAAACAGCTCAAAGATGACGAATGGGACTTCGTCGAAACGTCGCCAAGACACTTCCAATTTTACGCGGGAGAAAAAAAGACCTACATACAAACACCCGTGAAAACCTCAGAAAACAAATATATATATATATATAAATAACTGGAGTATACTCTTCCCGGAGATCGAAGATTGCATCATTGAACAAATATGCCCATATATATATATATATATATATATATATATATATATATATATATATATGTGTGTGTGTGTGTGTGTGTGTGTGTGTGTGTGTGTGTGTCTTGGCAACGTTTCGACGAAGTCCCATTCGTCATCTTCAGGCTGGTGCTTTCAGCTTCGTGCTTTGAGCAGCAATGTGTGGTCTTAGCTGTTTATTCCTTTTAACTGCCAGTGGGGGTATGAACTGATTGGGTGGGAGCTTGGCTGTGTTCTGATTGGGTGGAGGTGTGTTCTGAATGGTTAGGGGCTTGGCTGTGCTCTGATTGGCTGGGGGAGTGTTCTGTTTGGTTGTGCTCAGGTTAGTCTGAGTTGCAGAGGGGTTTAAGATTTTGGGCTGCCTTGCTATTTTCTGGCTTCGCGTTCGTGGTCGTGTCTCCTCTTCATGGAGGGTGTCAGTTTGCTTCATGTATGGATTGGAGGGGTTTAAAGTGGCTAATGATGCAGCTGTGGTCTGGCTTCTGGTTTGTGGTCGTGCCTCGTCATCGGTGTGGCTTTGGGTTTGTTTTTTGCGTGGATGTGTGGTGGTGACATCCTGTGTGGTTTTTGTGAGTGTGGGTCTGGTATCATTTTTTGTGTTAGGGAGTCGTTTGTCAATAAGGGCGGGTTTCCAAATGGCTGGTAGGCGGGAGGTATCATCTCGCTTGTTCATGCTGTGTGGGCGTTTTTCTATCTCGATGGCTTCTCTGATTATTCTGTTATTAAAATGTTCACTTTTGGCAATGGTTCTGGTATTTTTAAAGTCAATTTCATGTCCTGTGGCTTTAAGGTGTTGGACCAGGGAAGATGTTGGTTCCTCTTTTTTGACTGAGTTCTTATGTTCTTCAATGCGTGCACTTATTCTTCTGTTGGTTTGTCCGATGTATGTGGTGGGACAAGTGGTGCATGGGATTTCGTATACTCCTTGATTTTCTAATTCAATTTTATCTTTGGGGTTTCTAAGGATGGTGGATATTTTTCTGTTTGTGCAGAATGCTGTTTTGATGTTGTGTTTATGGAGGATCTTACTGATTCTGTCTGTGGTGCCTTTTATGTATGGGAGGAGGGCTTTGCCGTTTTCTTGTTCTTTGTCTTGGATTTTAGTGGGGGTTTCTTTTTGGATTAGGTTTGTAATCTTATTTCTATGGAATCCATTGGATGTTAGTACATTGGTGAGAGTGTGTAGTTCGGGTTTTAGGTGGTGTTGTTCGTCAGCTAAGCGTTTTGTTCTGGAGATGAGTGTCTTGGCTACAGAGTTGATCTGTGCTGGGTGGTGGTGTGAGAGAGTGTGCAGATAGCGGTTTGTGTGTGTTTTCTTCTGGTAGATGGTGTGTCCTGGGGAGCTATTGGATTTCTTGTAGACTAAGACATCCAGGAAGGGAAGTTGGTTGTTGGTTTCTGTTTCCATGGTGAACTGTATTTTGGGGTGTAGGCTGTTGAGGTGTGTGAGGAAGTTGTCTAGTTTTTCTTTCCCATGTGGCCAGATTATGAAGGTGTCGTCTACGTATCTGAGCCAGAGTTTGGGTTTGTGGGTTTAATATATATATTAAAATCAATAAATAGTTGAACACCAAGAGAATAAAATTATACAAAAGTTAAAAATGTTAATACTTTTATTTACTAAACCTAGCTTTCGTCAAGAGCTCTTGACATCATCAGGGTGTAAACGGCAGTTGTTGGGAGGGCTTATATGCAGCCTCCAATCATTTGCGCTCGGCTCTTAGATCGTGTCATAGGTCCCAGCTGTGTGCGTTGTAATCCAAGTCTGTGTCCTGCATTAGGGTGTAGTTGTTTCTCACCCTTTCTACGTGTGCTGTTACGTGTGTCTTTCTCACTAGTTCTAAAATTAGCTGGGGTGTTTCCCCTTTCCTTACAGTTAGTACATGTTTCACTAGTTTTCCATTTGTGATTCTGTCTGTCATGGGCAGTAGTTGCTGTTTTCTGCTTCCTTCTAGTTCCTCCAACCATCCCCTCCGAGCCACATTCCAATCCTCCTTTTCTCTCAGATCTTAGCCCCCATGTGCCATCCCGTCCTGCACCGCTCTCCCTCCTATTCCTTTCCATCACTCCCTTAGATCTATCATCACTCTCCTCCCTATATTCTTGGGAGGAGTCGTTCTGGAGTGTGTGCCTGTCAGTAAGGCATTGCCTAGCTCGTAGCCGGTCAATCTGTTGCTCACTCCATTTGGGGCTTCTGTCCTCATCCCTCATCGGAAAATCTCCCAGGCACGCCCTGTTCATAGTCTTCTGTCCTCCCAAGGGATCAATCACCACAGAGCTATTCCCCTCCCTCTCACAAACCAGCCCAACTAGCGTAACGAGGGTGTCTGTTTCACTCCCCAGGGGGTAAATCATTCCCCCCCCCGGCATGTGTGATTGTAGTCCGAGTGCTCTATCGTATGCTGTATTTCCTATTCCTCCCCCCACAGTTGTTATCTCTGTTCGTATTTCTTCTATTGAACCGATTGGGAGGGCCTCACTCTCTCTTTCCTGCTGCAATTCAGTTGTCAAAGCACCTCCACTCGCTCCGTTCATAGGGAAGTTGTTCCATAATTGACAGTCAGGTTTCTGGTGCCCTCCCAATCGGTTCAATAGGAGAAATACATTAATTGCCATATAGACATGTGCCCGGCACAACGGACCTTACAAACATGGCACATGAACCGTCGTTTGAACTGCTGGAGAAGACCTAGGCATCAACCACATGTGTGGGAGAAGAATAGGACATCCCCCCACACACAACACAACCAAATGGACATTCACTTGGCTTCGGACCAAGACGGTAAAACTTTGAAAAATCCCCCACAAATAACAAACAGCCACCAGAAACCTGACTGTCAATTATGGAACAACTTACCCCCCGGGGAGTGAAACAGACACCCTCGTATATATATAAAGCTTTTAGAATCATCTGGATTTGTTTTCTTATTAATACAACAGACAACAGAGAAGGGCAAATCCATCATAAACGTCATAAATATGCATATAGACAAACTACAAATAGGTCTTTGGACTCATCCACATTTATTTTTAACTGGCTGGAAGATGTCTGACTAACCATCTTTCCATCTTCTCTTAACACAAGCCTTAACACATCCAAATAGTTTGTGGTGCTTTAGAAGTGATGATGATGGTGGTGGTAATGATGATGCAGGCATCTTGGGTTCTACCCAGCTCCTAGTTGACATTGTCAGCTGCTGTGGACATACTCTTTCCCCTCCAGCTGCTAGAACTTTCCAACAAGGTCATTTTGGCTTCAGCAACAGGAATAATCAGGCAGCAGAAATCTGCCCCTTTGCAGTGAGATATTCAAACACTTTGTGGGCACCAAACATAAACATAATGTCCTGACTACCAGATAACTTGCAAAGTTTTGGTCGAAGCAAAACTGCCAGGTCCTGTCAACAAGCCCTGTTAATCGTTTTTAGGCAGTGTGAGAATGAACAAGAGTGAGTGAGTGAATGAAAACTTGAGAAAGAGTTTGGGACAGCCAGCCCAGAACATTCAATAAAGTGAACAAGTAGGAGAATGATAGAGTGAGAAAGCAAGAGCAAAAAAAAAAAAAAAAAAAGTGAGAAAGACTGATTGCCCAAGTGACATAGAAAAACAAGTGAATGAAAATGATATGAGTGCATAAGAGACTGAACAAACAAGGAGAGCAAATGAAAAATGAGCAGAGTGAAGTATGTAGAAAGAAAACAAAGTTAAAAAAAAAAAAACAAGAGAGAAAGAAAGACCAAGAGGGGTAGAACAAATAATAGAATAAGAGAGAGAGAGAGAGAGAGAGAGAGAGAGAGAGGTGTGCAAAGTGACTGGGAGTCTCCCAGGCAGGCTAGAAAGCCCACTCTCTACTTCTGGATCAGGTTCTGATGGTAAAAATCAAAGTCTGTCAAAACTCACCCCCTCTTCCATCCACATCCCACATTGGGAAGAAAAATTGGGAGATATTTTTCCTGCTGGCAGGAAACCTATGAATCATTTTCCTGACATGTCCAACATTAGAGCTGTCAGAACAGTACCACTCATGGGTCTACTTACTAAGTCAGAACACAAATTGGCTGTTGGGACAGAGTAAATTATTCTGGCATACTTTTGTGCCACCTCATCAACTTGATGAAACCATGGTAACTTGGCTATCTGGAGGTTCGCAAAAAGCAATTGGCCTTTCTCCCACAAGTAATATCCAGTAGCATAATGCCTGAAATATGGCATTGATTTCCTTTGGTATAATGTATTTCATTACATATGAGTTCACAAACTTCCCAAAACTTTTTTTCAGACATTTCATATATTAATCTTCTGTAACAATTCATCTGATAGAATATCTTTTCTTGAATGAGGCCAATCACACTAATACAGTAATCCAATTACAAAACTGATAACTCTTAAATTTTATTTATTTATTTATCACATTCACACTCTCTTACACAAAGCGACTTTGGGTGGAGTACAAGTGAATAAAAAAACCCAAATAGACAAAAAGCACTCATTATAAAAATATAAAAAGTCATATTAAAGTGAGACCATGATCAACAATTCTAAAATGTACAAAACTCCTCAGAACAATACAGCTTGAAGCCACTGTTTCGCACCAAGGTTGAGAAAAAAAAAATCAGATCTTGGACATTTTATTTCATATTCAAAACACTAGCCATAAATATCATTTGAAGCTTGAAACATTTTTCACACAGCTACTTAGTATGTCTTTCAACTGGAAATGTTACGGATTTAATCTGGAACTTCAATCATGATATATCTGAGAGGTCAGAATATTTTTTTTTAAAAAAAAGGTGGATATTCATATATCTTTTATCCCTTTTAACTTATATTTTTTATTTAGATTTAGACTTTTATTTTTACTCTTGATGTATCCTTTATGCTTTTTAAATGACTGTATCCCAATATCCTTATGCTGGTCTACCGAATAAACATTTAATTTGATTTGTTGGGTATCTGCCACACTTTCTCAATTGCTGGATTTTTTTTATTCATCTAAAACTACTACAAAATAATTTACCTTCATTTTATTTTGTCTTTTAGCAAAGTCTATTCAATAGCTTTCCTATCAATGCTCACAAAATATTTTACTGCCAGCCTCTCAAGTACTCCCTTCTCAAGTACCCACATATGGAAGTCAGAAAAAAAGAAAAAGAAACATGAGTTGGATACAGAATCATTTTGCCTTTAGGGGAGTTATCAGCAGTAAATGCATTCTTGTGGCAGCATCTAGGAAAGAGAGTTGCATATATAATTTCGCATTTATTTCTGCCTGATAGCTGAGGGAGTACAGCATAGGGAAACAACTTCCATCCCTCAGTATTTGTCATGGAGCACTGGAGATCCTTGCTTTTGTAAATGTTTATGGTGCCCCCCGGGCATTTATGTGTTCCTCTTCTGTGTGATCTTAGACAGGGTCCTTAGTTCCAGGCCATAAGCCTGGAAAAGTGATGCTTGTGCTTTCCTGCATCCCACAGAGTCCATGAATGAAAAGAGCCAGGGGAAGGGGCCTCTTGGCCAGCTGGCATTGTAAATTTATTATAAGGCAATAAAATATGAAATAGCAAAGGCACCTTAGGAAATATGTTTGCTTTATGAAAAAACCTTCTTTCTCCTTTTGTCATAAAGTAGCTGAAGTTCACGAGAAAGTTTCCTTTATAAGACATTAATGGATGTTTAATTGGACTGCAAAAGAAAATATAAACATTGCAAAGATATTTTATACAGTAGGGAATTATAAGTCACGGAACAACTACAAGCCTTAGCATAATCAACTGCAGTACAAATTAAGCTCTGACATGAGAAGGGATTTTACAGATGACCAGTTTGCATCACCAGGGACAAATTTACTCACCTGATTGTTCTCTGGTTCTTCTGTATCCATGAGAGTGACCTTTCACAACTGCCAGGTTATAATTCTCTCCACCCATCCTTGAATTAGACAGGCTGCCCATATTGCCTGTCCCTATCTCCCCTCTATTGCCTCTGTTCTGATTTACTTCTGAATGGTGTCCTGATTTGGCAAGTACAGTACATGATGAACATTTTCTCTCTTCCTCTGCATCTCATGGCAGGGAAAACAAAAAATCACCCACCGATCATGGCACAGCAACAGAATGTGAGATTCTGTCCCTCATCTCTCAACTTTGCCCTCTTTCTATCATATCACAGGATGAGTAGTACATTGTAAAAAGAAAACCTGGCATCACAGAGAAAAATGAGTCATAAGCATCATTTTTAATTAGGATTTTCCTCCTTGTCTTTTCCTTTTTATGTATAGTAATAAGGCCCATCATTCTACTGTTTGACTGTTTTGGCCTTGCACTAAACTGGTGTGACCTGAAGAATTGTTATACAATATATGTAAAGAGCATGAAGGTGACTTTGGAGTACTATCAAAATTGTTAAAATGGGGCAGAGCCTGGGACAAGTGAAGAGTATTAGGACTGGTTCTTCCATGAGATATAAGAGGAGGGCTGATGGCGGAAGGGAAAACGAAACTAGACTTGCAAACTTCTCTTATCAATATCTCATAAAATATAGTTCTGGCCTTCTTGTGGAATCTGTTTCCTGAAGTCTTTCCTTGGAAGCTCTTGTGCAATTCTGATAGAGCACCAACACAAAGTTGTGACATTTAATTATTTAGGATGACAAGGGCAGATTGACAACAGATGATGCCACCTAGGAAACAAAGGGGAGAGTGCCTACCTGCCTCAGACTGAAATACCAAATAATTACGGCTCTGATCCCATCTGCTACTGATCACCTGACTTCACTCTGCTGTAACCAATGGACCATTAGGACTAATTGATCTCCCCATTAACCTTGCAGCCAACCTTTGATGGTGTTGGCTTCAGGGGAAAACATATTTTAACAACAGTATAAATAAGGATAACGTAAGGATATCTCACCCAGAATTTATCACTTTGTAGTTTGTATGTACATTGAGAGCTTATGCACCAGAGACAAATTCCTTTTATGTCCAATCACACTTGGCCAATAAAGAATATTCTATTCTATTCTATTCTATTCTATTCTATTCTATTCTGGAATTGTTGAAGTAGCATCATGAGGACTCATGGCCTATAATTTTGGGCAGAAAAATAGTTGTTGGAAAATATTTAAGGAGAAAGCAGATTCTTCTTTTATCTTTTTTATCATTATTTACAATTTCATTATAAACCTCCCATGTGGGAAAGATAAGAAACCAGCTTGTCATCATCTACATTCAAGTACTTTCTTGTCTAAAATGATGCCTATGTGGTAGCCATATTCGACTTCTTCAACCAAAAGAAAAGCTAACTAATTTGTAACCATATAAGCTTCTGCACATTACTATCCTCCCCAATGCATGGAGTCCTTAGAATTTTATGTATAAAAGTGACTTTAGAGGGAGGATCAAGTGAAGGAGGAAATGCCAAAGGAAAAGCAAGAGACAGAACGAATTTCCTAAAGTGACCTTTAACAAAGCAATAATTAGGTATGATACAGACAGTATAATGCTGATAAGCTGTTTAACATATGTAGTATGTAAAAACACTGGTTCCTGTTTAACTCTTAAGAAATGATATTTAATTTACAAAGGCTATAGCAATTCTTTGTCATTACATAAAATAAACATTATTTATTAATAACATTTTTCTTTCTGTCAGAGAAAAAGACTGGATAGGCCCTAGCTTCTGCTTGAACACTCAGTTTGCTAGAAGCCTCCACATAACATAAGGTATCTGATACAGAATTCTTAAAATTCAAGCAGAAGTTAATGCAATTGATAATAATATATACGTTCTTAGATAAGATGCAACTGAATGTAAGGAGATGTAATTAATTGGGGCAAAGAATTCTAACCTCAAATATGACTGGTGAGGACTTGAATATATGGTGATACAAGCTCTTAGGAATATTATGACGAGGATTAAAAGTAGGAATAGAAATAATTATACAAATATAAAATAGTGACAAGGACATAGTCTCAATTGATTCTTTCTCAGTATCAATTCACTGGTGTTATTGCATCTTAGATATTTCAAGATACAGATTACCTTCTGTATATGGATAACAGTATCAGTAACAGAACTTTAGATTAGATTTAAGATTAGATAGCCTAATTTGCATAGAATAGTAAGGTAAGTTCTAATTACAAATTAAAAGGCTGAAAGGATGAAAGGATAATAGTGGTTGGCGAGAAATAAATAAGAATTAATGAGTTAGGGATATGATGCTCTAATTAAGGATGATAATGAACAAACCAGTAATGAATTGGGGAATTTTGTGCAACATTGTAAATTTTTTTGTGAAAAATAGCATTCCATTAGATGACATGAAAAGATATATCTGAGGAAAAACAAATGGAGAAAAATGAATGATGAGGATGGAATGGATGGAAACTAACCAAGGAGAGAAGTAACCCAGAACTAAGGAAAAAATTCCTGACAGTTAGAACAATTAATCAGTGGAACTACCTGCCTCCAGAAGTTGTAAATGCTCCAACACTGGAAGTTTTTAAGAAGAGACTGGATAGCCATTTGTCTGAAATGGTATAGGACTAGAAGACCTCCAAGGTTCCTCCCAACTCTATATTATTATTATTGTTGTTGTTGTTGTTGATGATGATGATGACGATTTATTATTTTCCAGGAACCTTGATGATATAGCCAGCGTTGAGAGATTTACAGAACATCAAAAGAGATGGAGCTAACCTAATTTTGGGGAGGGAGGGCAGAATGTTCCATAAGGTGAGTGTCATAACAGAAAAGGCATGTTGTCTGGGACCTATCAAATGTAAATCCCTAGTAGATGGCATCCACAGTATGCCCTCTCTGCCAGATCTAATTGTGCAGGCTGATATAATCAGAGAGAGGCAATCCTTCAGTTAACCTAATCCCATGTCATGAAGGACTTGAAAAGTCAAAACTAGCACCTTGAATGGGACCTGGAAGCAGACTGGTAACTAATTTGGCTAAAAAGCAGAATTGTAATATATGTGTTTTTTAGAATACACCTGATGCATTCTGTACCAGCTGAAGCTTCCCAGATACTCTCAAGAAAAATCCCATGTATATCTCATTAAATTAGTCAAATCTGGAGATAGATTGCAGCTGGGATTATGGTTTCCAACTTTACTGCCAACTTTCAAAATGCTATTTTAAGCTAAAAGCCAATAATATCAAGCAGGACAGCCTCATTTATTTGCTTTAATTTCGGCATCATCTGATTCCAGTTATGACTGGAGCAATCATAACTTATATATGTGAAATTCTTGCAACCTATTGTTCCTAGAAGTGCTTTTATGCGTGTTGAGAGAAACATAGTAAAACTCCCTAAGTCCCTCATCTCTTTCAAGAAGAAGGATATAATTTTCCTGAAGTTTAAAGGAACCCAGAAACATACTGTGAAAGACACATGGATGCCCCAAACAGAATAATGGTGATCACCTGAAATGATCTTGCAATATATTTGCACTGTTCATAATACTACTTATTATGGTGTCTTCCTGGGATTACGAGATCTCATTTCATTTTGAATGCTATCTCACTTATGTCAATAAGATCTTTTTCAGTCTATTATTCATACGACTGTAGCCCTTAACTTCATTCCTGCTTCTAGAGGGGATGTAATGAAGCTTACGAAAAAAAATGAACTACATTTTTAATGCTTCTCCCACTTTCCTTAAACAACCTGCAGCTATCAAGTCAATCATTTGTGAAGATCAGACTCTAGCTTCCTCTACCTTAGCTGTAGCTTCCCTGAACAGATGTAATGATGATTAAATGATATTTTTTGCTCAAAACATAAGCAAATTTGATTCAAAAAACACATAGGGACCAGATGCATCGAGTTAGAAGGGGTTATTTTTGAAGTTAAATAATTACATTTCTGATTATGCTGCCATTTCAAATGTGTTTCCAAGGACAGATTCATATATTTAGATTTAAGGCTATGCATATATATGTGTGCTGAAAATAAAAGTAGCTCTTCCATATACATATGCATGTATTTACATTTTATACACAATCATCACTGGCGTATGAATAAAAAAGTATACCTGGGTAGTTCTTGGATGGGAAAATTCCAGGTGATCCCAGGAATACAAGTTAGACTAGGAAGTTTTTTTTAAAAAAAAAAAAGTCAGAAAACATAGTTATAAAACATTTCCATCCTGTTTCCAAAACGCTACATAGACCTACCCATGAAATCACCTGTCATTCAAGCTTGGCTTACAAAACACTTTACTTTTATCTTCTGATAATTCTAATAATTTATATAATTATCTTATATAAAGCTTGAGCCATTGCTACCTCTAGCACTAAATAGAGTTCTCCACTCTGCATCCTGAGGATGCTTCAGGTCTCCTCCAGCCCTATGATTCTTAGGTGACCATTCTGGAGAGACTGGTTGGGTGGGACCTAGAAAATAATATTCTCTGCAGCTGCCCCTGGTGTTTGGATCAGGTGACCCCTTAAATCAAGCCAAGATCCACCCTCTCACTTTTAGAAAATTGGTGAATATCTTCCATTTTGGAGAGCACTTGGAAAAGATTTTAATCAGATGGAAATCTGTGTTGTGATTTTCTTATCAGATACTTTAGGACTTGTGTTTTATTATAAGCTACATAGAGTCACTTGTTTATAAATGTTGATAATAAATAATAAACAAATACCACCTATTTTGTATACTGACATCCAGGCATAAGTATGTCATTTCAGAGCAACCTATTTTAATCAATCCCAGGGTTTTGTTCAACTGAGTTTTGGCTGACCTATGGTCACTGGTTGCTACTGGCCAGCAGTTGTTCTTAGTGGTGTTCATAGTGGTGCTGGGGATGGTAATCTGTGAGTGCATGTGCATGTATACACACAAACACATATGTATACAAATACATACATACACACACATGCACACACACACACAATTTACCCAATGATTATTCCATAAGTGAATAAACTACATTTAACTCTAAAAATGTTCCACTCAACTCTTCCATCTCCCAGTGCACACCCTTTCAGTTTCTGCCCAGGCTGTATGAAGCATGTCCCCACCAATTTGCTATCTCCTGCCCACAGTGTAGGTAGATCTCAACTTATGATCACAACTGGGGGCAGAATTTTGCTAAACAAGGTAGTTGTTAAGTGAGTCACATCCAATTTTATGACTTTTTCCTCCCAGGGTTGGTAAGGGAATCCTTGCGCATAAGTGTATCATGGGGTCATTTAGCAAATCTGGCTATTCCCCTCCCTCCCATTGATTTTGCTTGTCAAAAGTCAGCTGGGAAGTTTGCAAATTGTGATCACATGACCCTGGAAAGCTGCAGCCCATCATAAATATAAGACAGTTGTCAAGCACCTGAATTTTGGTTGCATGACCATAGAGATGCTACAGCAATCATAAGTGCAAGGATTGGTTGTAAGTCACTTTTTCAGTGCTGTGGCAATTTTGAACAGTGGCTAAAACAAATGATTGTAAATCGAGAACTACCTATATAGCAAAACTTTTGTATATTTTTCAAAAACACCTTTGAGTTGCAATATAGGGATATTTCTATTTTGTTACTATGGATCTGAACTAGCAGTTCTTCCTGGCTACAAAATTTCAATGGCCCCACAGTGGAATATAGCAATGGAAATACAACCTTTTCCCCACAGCTTTGATTATTGTAGTAACATAACTATGATGGTGTCATGTGGAGAGAACAACAACAAATAAAGGCTTTGTGTTAGTGTCAAAGGAGATAATGTGTCAAGGGGAGTGAAAATGTACAACCCCCCTAGAAAACATAGGAAAGGAAATGGACTAATGGGAAGGGAACAATCCCTAAAATAATAATAATAAAAAAAAAATCAGGCAGTAGTAGGCAAGTGCACAGAGGAGGCAGAAGAAAATCTTGTCTTCACTGCATGAATGAGAAAAGCAAGCAGCAAAGGAACAATAAATATAACATACAGAAGCTAAAGTCTGATCTGAACACAACCTGGTTTTGTTGACACTCCATTGGATCTGGAGTGGAATTCCCAAAATCTGTTTAAGAAACAGGAACAGTGTGAGAAAGAAGCAGCTTAAGCAGCACTATGAAATTGCCTATAACTTCCAATAAATGCATTTAGATAGTTTTCTGTCATGTTCACCTCAACCTGTACTTCAAAGGTCCCCCCTTTGATACACAACATACCAAGGCACATTTCAGAAAGTCACTATGTTCTTTAAATTTCATCTGCTTTCTAGCCTTTTGGTTGAATGAGATTCTTTCAGTCCAGTTGTGGAGGGCAAGGAGACTATTTGGAACTACAGATCCCCCAGAAGCTTTAAAGTCAAATGTCAGCTCTTTACTGACAATTCAGTATGCATCAGTGCAACTTATGTGGTTTGTTTACTGTATTCATATAGTAAAAAATCAGCTCTTCAACTTCTTTTATACATTCATATCAAATCTTCTGTGCAGAGGAGGGAGGCACTAAAGGAACCTTACTTTCCTATAGCAATGTTTCTCAACCTTGGCCTCTTGAAGATGTGTGGACTTCAGCATACTGATTGGGGAATTCTGGAAGTTGAGGTCCACACATTTTCAAGTGACCAAGGTTGAGAAACCCAGCTTTAGTGAATGGACAGGATCAAGAGAGACTTACCATCTATTCCAGTCCATTTCTAATTCAGAAACCATATTTACAAAATACTATTTTCTTTAAGAAATTAAAAATGTTTACTAGATATTTAAACTTATGGTGGCCCTCTTTCTTTCTTTTTTCATTAAAGTTGTATTATTTTTTTAAGAATTATAATCTTTAGTGCTTAGTAAACAATATGTTGTCTGGGTTCAAATATTTAACATTAACTTTTTCAATATAAATCTGTTCTATACTACACAATCCAGTATTTTTTTCTCTTTCTCTTTTTTCTCCATATTTTTTTTTCCCATTTTCCCTTCATTACACCATTACAATTTTTGGTCCTGTTAATGTATACAAAGTTAGATATAGGCATTTTCATTATATTTTACTAATATCTTACAAATAATAATATCAATTCATAAATCAATAATGTCAATTCATTAATCAATATCCTGTTTTTCATACTCTTGTTAAAGTTTGATTTCCTATCAGTATTTGAAATATCTTTATCAGTTATGATTTCTTCAATATTAAACATACATATAGCTCAAATTTTTATTCAAATCAATCCTCCTCTTATCTTCATATTTCCCATATCAAAAAAGAAAAAAATGATATCTTAATTCTAAATCCTATCTTTCATTATAAAAATCTATTTATATCTAAACGTTTTCCATTCTTTTAATCCTATTAATCTTTTAATCTTATTTAAAGAAGTATTTAAACTTATAATGCCCCCTGTAAAAGGTCAAATCTATTTTTTTTTAAATCTTGCTTTCTTTCATTGCCAAGAAAGGGCAATTAGATCATGCATGGGTTTTCTTTCTATTTTTGTAACAATTGCTTAGCATGAGGAAGACAATTTAGGTAAGGTATTGGGGGGGGGGAATTCCACCCATTTATATTCCCTAAACAACTCCCAGTTCCTTTCTCCCTCCATTTCTCTTTTCATTTCCTGTCTCCCAAGTTGTGATATTTCTCTTAACAGCTCTATATTTCCTTTTTTAACATCTTTTTCCTGGCCATCAGATATATTTTGCAGACCTAAGGGGTAAAAGGTCTTTTGCATTTTTGTTGTTATAGTTAAATGTTGCAATTCTTTTACCTGTTCCATCTCTAAATCCATTTCCTCTGTTTTGTCTTCTGATTTCTGGATTGTTTGTTCATACTTTGTGGTCATTATCTGGGAACTTTCTAGCTGTAGATTTAATTTGAAGATTTGCTTGTTTATATTGTCTAAATTGTTTTTAGTCTCATGATTTCTTTTTATATCCTCTTGGCATTCAAAAATTGTTTGGTGAATTAGCTGTAGCATAGAATATATTTCTTTCTGAAAAGTGATTGTTTTTTCTTGAGGCATCATTCCTGGAGATTAGTTTTCTGATCTTTATATGTATGCTTTATAATCCAATAGATTCCAAAGCATAGCTTCAGTTCTGAAAGCAATATTTTACAGTAATCCCCTGTCTCAAGTATCCCCAAAATTGTCAATCAAGCAAGGTTGTAATCCACAATATTTGAAGTGTTTAAAATATTCAACCTCTCTGAAAACAGCTCAAAAGTCTCTCCCAGCCAAGTGTAGTCCAAGGTCAAATTTTCTTTCTCTCCCTTTAGCACTTGAAATTAAAAGTCCAAGATCAGTAGGTATTTATAATCCAAGAAGGTCATAATGATACGTATGCCAAAATATTTTCCTTTATTGCTAGCTGTTCTCCCAGGGTAGGAATCACCAAGCAAAGCAAATTATAGTGCTATGCACAAATCCACCACTAGATGGATTTTCCACTCTTAAAGCAAAGGATTTATTTCTTATATTTCGCCTCAATTTTTTTTTAAATTATCTCAGTTCTCAAATTTATCCAAACTGTAGTTTTGTATTACTTTCACTTCAGTATTATGTATTTCTGTCCCCCATAAATTTAAAACGCCGCTTCCATTCACATCCGGAGGTTTTAGACTTCTTGGGAGCCTTTCCTAGAAAATTCAGTTGTAAAATAGTAAAGAAAGAATCAATAATCTCACCCAGTCCAAAAATGCTGTTTACGACATGCTAATTAAAGCTTTTGTTCTTCAGTTGTCAGCAGCTAATGGCAGGTCACAGAGGTATGGCTGATCTTTCCCCTGCCAGTTTCCTTGGATCAAATGGAGAGACCTCCATATCTCCATGATCGACAAGGCACCCCTCCTTCTTCATCGCCTCTTCGGGGCAATTTTAGGCTCTTTTCAGGGCCCCCAGCAGGGCGAAATCAGGTGAGGAAGACAGAGCCTTGCCTTCCTGCATCTGTCTTGCTGTGATGCAAACTCTGAAATCCTGGTGGCCCTCTTTCTTTACCCTAGAGCATGGGTGTCGAACTTGCCATGTCACATGATGTATCGCTACATATTGTAACTTTTTTTGCATTGCCGGAGCTGGGGTGGGCGTGGCCTCCATATGATGCAATCGGCCCACAGGATGGCAGTTTGACACCCCTCTCCTAGAGGAATGCTTGGAAAACAATTGCTGCTTCTGTCTGGAAAGGAAATTCAGGTGAAAAGCAAAGATATATTCTGTGCCATTCTTACAACACTGATTCAAGAAGGACAGAAACCAGAAAATAGGGATTATTCCTAGCTTCATCTGAAACACATGTTATGATTCCTTAATTAACTATCTGGAACAATATTTATTATTTATGCTTTAGTTAGATTTGTAAACAAATCTCCAGCAACTGAAGGCAATGTACATAATAATCCCTCGGGTTTTTTTCTAAATGTTGATAGAACCAGATGTCTTTCTAGGCAGTATCTATAATACTTTGTCTCCATGCCATTATTTACATCTGAATTTTCTAAAGCAGACTTTCCCATTTTGGATACTTCTACATAGAATATTTGCATAATGATTATGTTGTTGCACTTTTCCTTAATATTACTTTAATAGTCTCTAGGACTTTAATTTGTATGTGTGTTTTAATACATTCTCTATTTGTATGAGCCATGGCAGAAGAATTTGGAATTGTAGACATCTAGGGAAAGAATTAAATGTTTACTTCCCTATTCTTGCAATTGAGTCTCATCAAATATAACTCAACTACAAGACAAGCCAGGCAGTGACTCATGATTTGACCTGAATAGTTTAATTGGGAAAATCTTTTCAGTAATTATACATGCAATAATAATAATGCAATGGAAACATTAAGTTGGACTAGTAATGTGAATATCATCTTGTGCAACTGTAGAGATCACCCTCACCTAAAGAGCCAGAATTCAGAACTGTAACTTCACAAAAATGAATATGGATGTGAAATTGTAGCTCTCACTTTGAAGTTAATGATCCATATTGCAGCCCTGAAGCGCTCCCCAGAGTTTCTTCAACTGGGATTTTTAATATTACAGAAGGATACATTATTAATTTTAGAGAAATAGAAACTATTATATACAATGAGAAATAATTGTTTTCCCTGTGTTAAATAAATAATGGTCAGCACCAGCAAATTTTACTGGGCTCAAAGAAGAAGTACCAGAAATAATATGATCAGTTCATATTATAGGTGACTTTATCTATCTAGTCCAGAAGAACATCCAATCTGGGTTTTGAGTGGTTAAAAGACATACAGGGTGAACCAAAGTTGAAAATTCAATGACAGAAGCATGTCATTGGAAGGGTTTCACAGATTTCCCAGGACCAAACAGACCAAACAGGTCCTGCTTATGAATCACTTCAATTTTTATCTTTATTTGTAATAGTAAAACAGAAAAAGTTCAATTTCTCTGAGAATTTGACATTTACAGCTAGATTATAGCTAAGGACTCTATGTATATATGAAACCATAATCTATTTTGCTCCCAGCTATTTTCCCATATGGAGCTTTTCAACTACAAGTACAACTTGTATGTATGGGAGAACACCTGATGAGATGACAGGCAGTGTTTATCTGCTCCATTCTATCACAAGTTACCTGAGTGAAATCTGTAAACAGTTGGCAGGTGCTGAATTGAAGCCAGGGGCAAGATTCTACAACCAGTAGTAATGTGAGCCTGATAAAGAAAGTAGTGACAAAGAAAGATTCAAGAAAAGGCTAAGGAATGAATGCATTGCAAAATGGACACTTGAAAAGTGGCTTCAGATATATTCTAGCAACCAACAAGCCTAGGCTATATTTCACTTTCATGGCCTACAATCTCAGATTTTTGTTTGAAAAACTGGAATTCACTTGTTCAGCCTGGTCCTCTCCCCCTCCCCCCCAGCCCCCCAAATATTTACTTTTCTTTAGAAGAAAAATTAACTGTGAGATTGTGATGCCAATTAAGTATGCCAAGCAGTATGTCGAGCCCCATATAGCTGCAGTCCAGTCTGAAGAAATTAATACAATCAGCATAGCCAACATTAAATAGGCCAAATCATTACTTTTTTTTTTACTCAATTTAGAAATTATTTTTGAAAATGAATCCTGATATTACCTTCAGTTGGGAGAATGCCATCTTTGTAGGTTAATCTATGCTAAAGAAAGGAGCTGATTCCTTTCTCCTGAGTAGATTCTTTACAATAGAATTCTCTGGAGCCAGATAAGCACACCTAGAGCACCATATAAATTCATTTCTACCCGTGCTTTGAGGCCATGGAAAGAAAACTGAGGTGGGAGAGAATCCAGAAAAGTATTGAAAGGTTATTGGGAAGTTAGTGAAGCCTGGGTGATGTTGGTGTTAATGAAGATTCTTTTTGACCTTCAATGTGAATGGGATGTTCTTAAAATCTTTTTCTTCTGCTTCAAAAGAATATTCTCTGGAATGTAGGATCATGATAGTATGAGGATTGCATATTACAGTGGACAAAACAAAATTCCTAACATATATTTAGAATAACAAAGTTGGAAGGGACCTTGGAGGTCTTCTAGTCCAACTGCTGAAGCAAGAAACCCTATACCTTCTCAGACAAATGGTTGTCCAATCTCTACTTGCACTTAAATGCATGCACAAAAACTATTCTCCCAGCCTCATAGTTTCCATGCCACATAAACATTCCATCACGGACTTACCATATTTTCAAGCAAATAAAAGACAGACAGAAGTCATGATCAGCAAGTTTCTACAAGCCAAGACATGCAGTGTCTTTCCACAAATGGCTAAATCTGTGGTTCCCTAAGTGAAGGGAAAGGCTGGATTTAGCTTTCTGACATATCTTGTTCCCTCTCTATGTGCAAAGGAAAAGCAGCTTTTGAGGGATGGGTTAACTTTCTTGATCCCCCTTTGTTTGTTGGTACATCTGTACTTTCTCCAATTTTGGGGGGAAGCTGGCTAGAATGTCTGGACTGCAACACAAAAGCAGGACCATTCCAGTAAATTGGATAAATCTATTCAATTTTCTTACTGGCAACATGATAAGCCTATCCATTTATTTACTGGCAAAATTTTGTCCCTCTATTGTGCTGCCGAATCTAAATTTGATTTGTGTGTAAGTCAGACTTTCTAATTTTCTCTTCCATTTTGGGATTGGGGGAGGGGAGGGAGATCTAAAATGTTAGAAAAACTACATATGTATTTATACAATTTTCTTTAGTATAGAAAGTTCTGAGTGCATTTTTCTCTAATGTATGCTTTTTAAAAAAGAACAATGACCCTAATGCAGGCAGCTTTTGATTTATGACCTTTTGTTTGACGGCAATTCAAAATTACAATGGCCTCAGAATTGGCACTTACAACCTGTCTTATCACATCACACACACACACACACACACACACACACACACACACATAAAGATACAGACTGTCACATGATCCCGATTCAGGAACTTGGCAACTAGTTCACATTTCAACTGGTTATGGTGTCCTGAAGTCATGTGATCACAATTTGTGACTTTTCCAGCCAGTTTTCAACAAAAAAAGTTGAACACATGGTTTTTTAATGACTGCTGTAAACACATGGTTTTTTTTAATGACTGCTGTAAAATGGACATAAAATTGAATCCAATCACATGATGACTCAGTGAATGATCATTCAAACTTACAATGGAAATTCCAATTCCAATTATGGTCATAAGGAAGGACTACCTTGCTTACATATTTTTATATATACAGGTAGTCCTCGAGTTATGAATGTAATGGAACCTACATATTTCATTTGTAACTCAATGATTTGTAGGAATGAATCTTGTACCTTGTACCTTGAATGCGATTCACTCCCAGCTGTGCATTCGCTAATTTAATGCAGGGGCTCGTTAAGGGAACATGAGGTATCTTAGGGTGAGGAAGGCCATGGGGAGTCCTAGTGATGGAACAGGCTATCTGTTTCAGACCACCCAACCCCCCCCCCAATATACCTCATGCTCCCTCCCCATAATTGCTCCTGACCAATCCTGCCACACTGGGTCACCTACCTTGTGAAGATCTGTCTCCTCTCCAGCCTCTCTGTTTCTTTCTCTGCTCCTGGCAAGAGCAGAGGGAGGCCTCTGAGGCACAGAACAGACCTCCAGAAGCACACAAAAGCCTCCCCCGGCCTCCGTTCTGGGCTTTGGAGGCCTGGAGGAAGCCTCTGAGGCCCCTAACAGACTTCCAGAGGCCAGCAGAAGCATCCCTCGGGCTCCTTTCTGGGAAGCAGCAGTCTGGAAAAGGCCTATGACACCTGAATCGGGCCTCCAGCATCATGCAGAAGTGTTCCCCAACCTCTTTTCCAGGTGGCAGCAGTCTGGAAAATGCCTCCGAAGCCTGGATCGGGCCACCGGAGGCAAGCAGAAGCATCTCCCAGCCTCCTTTCTGGGTGGCAGCAGCCCAGAAAAGACCTCCAATGCCCAGATCAGGCCTCCAAAGGTCCACGGAAGCTTCCCCTGGCCTCCTTTCCAGGCAGCAGTTCCCAGAAAAGGCCTCTGATGCTCATATCAGGCCTCCAGAGGTCTGCAGAAGCATTTCTCAGCCTCCTTTCTGGGCAGCAGCACCCAGAAAAGGCCTCTGACGCCCAGATTGGGCCTCCATGGGCACACGGAAGCCTTCCCTGGCTTCAGTTCTATTCTCTGTTGCAGAGAACAGAAGCCTAAAGTTCCGTGAGTTCACGTGAGATTAGTAGCATGATACCTTGCACAGCATGGTGAGTGATGACCTCACATAATTGTTACTTTAGGCCTCCACTCTCTGTGAATGCCCAAAGACCTAGAGCAGCTAAGAAAGCAAAGGATCCTGATCTTTGGATGGATGGGATAGCCAGGGTGAATGTTGCAGTGCCACTGCGGTCATTCATAAGGTGAACGACAGCCATGGTGTGGCAACATTCATAATTTCAGAACTTTTTCATAAACACCAAGGGATGCTTATCAAATAACTTCGAACGTTTGCTAAGGAATGCTCATATCTCAGGGATTACCTATATTATTGTCCTTTCACAATCAGCAATTGCTTTGGGCATGTCACATCATTTTGTTCCCATAGAAGTCCATTTATTTTATTTTCAGCCCCTACTCCCAATTTTCCTGATATTTCTTTATTGGATTTATATGATTGCTATCTCATGTCTGAAGAAGAGGAAATGGCAGAATTTGGGGGCAGAGGTAAAAGAGGGATCAGCTTAGAATCCTTACGTAGCTACAAGCAGACTAAGTACAACTTTTTTTGAATTGAATATCTAACTCTAAGCAGGTGCTAACCATTAGTTGAGAAGATTCCTGTGCATAGCCTTTTTAGCAACAAATCAATTTAATTGGAAGAGACCTGGTCTTTCACAATGTCATTGTAACTCTGTACAGGGCACTTGAAATATCTCCTCAAAAGACAAAATTGCATAGATACCATACAACATTAAACCCCCCCAAACAATCCCATAAACCAACATGTCAATATCATGCAGCCATGGTTCATCAATTGTCTACTCCACCTCTCAGAAGGCAGGCTCATGTATCACTGTAGCCCAAAGTTTGAGGGAAAAGCCCAGGTTTTGCAACTGCAGAGATACTCTGCAACATATCAATACAGCTTGTGATTTTTCTAGGAAGAGTTGCTTTAGATTTGAGGGGAGGAATGTTTTTCTTGCCTTAGGAAAGGTAACAAGAAACCTTATCAATTCATGCAAGAGTATTTTTTAAAAGCTCGATTATTTATAGAACGAAGCAGAATGAAAAGGAAATGAAGGGACAGTGCAAATTGTAATACAGATTTGACACGTCCAGACATCTGTTCAAGGGATGTTTGGTCTCTAAGACACATTCTGATCTTCAAAATGCATGGACAAACTTCAGAAACACTATACACAAAGAAGTTGCTGATCCATAGGCTATATATTATTGATCAAAAAGAGCACAGATGCAACATAAAAAGTTTGAAAGATGTGAGCTTGGCTCTGTCACATTTGCTTCTTACGTACATAAAGCTGCAGAAAGTCTTTTGATTGGGCAGCACAGAATATATTTAATAAATAAATAGATAGTTTTAACTTACGCTTCTGTGTACAGAGACAATATACATTGTACAAAATGTACACTTATTACTTGAACGCCCAAAATGCACTATTTCTAAAGAGCCCTGAGCCTTCATTATCAATTTGAAATGTAAAGCAACTTTCATCTAAAGTGGTGTTTCTCAAGCTCAGCAACTTTCAGATATGTGGACTTCAACGGACAGAAATCTCCAGCCAGCCATACTGCCTGGGGAATTCTGGGAATTGAAATTCACACATCTTAAAAGTTGCAAGGTTGAAAAATACTGGTCTAGCGACACCTTTACTTTTCACATAAGTATGGGTACCAAATCAAATTCCTTGCCATCAAAAATACAAAGGTGCCCCTTTAAAAAAATGCTTCATATATTCAACAATTTTGGAGATTGTATTTGTCTTGATTTTTGGTTATAGTCACTGCTGTTGGAGATGATTTTATAACAAAACACATTATAAGAAGTGTTTGTACTCCTTATAATAAATATCTAGATTGGAAAGGCTCCTTGGCACATTTTTTTTTCCAAAAGGCCTAAACTCATTTATATGAAAATTGATATTCTTAGTGCCTTCAGAAGTATAAATTTTGCTTGTACATGTCACCTAATTTTGCTACAAATTAAGATGCTGTCTGCATTTTCCTTTTTTAAGCGTACACACATAGCCATTTTTTTTTTTTTGCATCAAGTCTCCAAAACAAACAAACCCTCTAGTGGTGTACTGTTTCTGAAATTTTTGTTTAATACTAGTATACATATATTAGCTATTTGTTGATTTCCAATAGTAATTACTGGGAAATACATACATCTGAAATTATGAATCAAGATGCAGGTACCCTGAATCAAAGAGGTAGACTGTTTTCTGAAGAATCCAAGGAAATGCCCTCCTTCTCCTTACCCACATAGCTTGTGAAGGAATCCCTGTGAATTTCAAAGTATCTCAGTATTGGAAAGGTTCTGCTCTTCCAACATACATACTGGAAGTATGTAGTCTAATGTATAATATTATACATATTAATATTAATATATTGGTGCATAGCAATTGCACTTAGGCATATATACCACCCCATAATGCTTTACAGCAGTCTCTGGATGACTTACAATGTCGGCATATCCCCCACAACAATCTGGGCCTTCATTTTATTCATCTTAGAAGGGTGGAAGGCTAAGTCAACATATAGCCCATCAGGTCAAACTCCAGGCTGTGGGCAGAGTTAGCCTAAAATTTTTGCATTCTAACCACTGCGCCACCAGGGCATACTTTTAAAAACAAAAATTCATTTTGAAATTTGACAAGTGGAGTAACTATGTTCTGAGCTGGATGAGAATCTAAAAAAATGCTGAAATATGATAACCTAACAAGTATCTCAACTCTCCAGTTCTAAGGCTTATTTGGACCCCATATGGGTTCTGGGATCCTCACTTTCTCTATCTGTGAACTGGAATCATTCTCTAAGGTCCATACATTTTATGACTGACTGAACACGGTAGGGAAAGATGAAAAGAAATACAAGAGAATAACTTGTATTTCACCAAAAATTGCTTCTGCTAAGTCTTTGGCTAAGCATAACTGGCTAATCCATTTGACTTTATGCACTGGATATCCCAGGTAAACTAGACAGGAAACCCAAATACTTTATCATAAAGCTACATTAACAGATTCTTACAAGTCTGAAAGTCCAAACTTCACATCACCACTTTTAACTGCTTGATCCATTAGGGCGAGTTCTGTCAAAATTTCTTTCTCTGACCATTAAGCCACTGGGGGCTCCTGACCCTTTTGTCTCATTGCTTTCTAGACAGACTCTCTTTCCCTCATCACCCAAAGTCTTCCATACATTCCATTACAGGATGGCAGCCAAAAGTGAAAGTTATCTGTATTTTTTGTGTCACCTAATATTCATTTGGATTTTTGTAGACCAAATATTAACATCTGGATTAATTTATAGTTAAAGCCAATTGAGTCAGTCACAAATGAGTAATTATGGCTTATTGAGGTTTGCTTACATTGTGATGATTAGCATATGGCAGACATTTTAATTCAGAAAATGGCTAATTTATGATTAAGAAGTCATCATTCCTCCAGGAAAACTGAGCTCTGGTTGATCTTTTGAAGATTATTGATAGGGCAGCTACAATTCTACTGTCATGTGATTAACTGTCACTAATTCATTTCTTGGGAGGAAAAATGATAATGAAAGGATAGGCCATAAGTACAAACTAGATCCAGAGAAAAAGAATGGCCTGCTGGTCTGGATCTGAAACTAGGGGTCACACATGATAGCAGTGTTCAAATGTCTCAGGGACTGCCACAGATTAGAGGGAATCAAGCTATTTTCCAAAGCCCCAGAATGCAAGACAAGAAACAATGGATGGAAACTAATCAAGGAGAGAAGCAACCTAGAACTAAAGAGAAATATCCTAACAGTGAGAACAATTAACCAGTGGAATGGCTTTCCTTCAGAGGTTGTGGATGCTTCATCATTGTAGACTTTTAAGAAGAGACTGGACAGGCAGTTGCCTGAGATGATAGAGAGTCTCCTGAGTGAGCAGGGGTTTGACTAGAAAACCTCCAAAGTCCCTTCCAACTCTGTTATTCTGTTCTGTTCAATAAAGATCTGGAGTTTGGAAGGAGCAATATTTGAAAGTATTAGTATCTCTTCATCTAAACACAATAACCCAAACTCAAGTCATCTTGAAATATAAGTGAGAATTAAAGTGCACAAAGAAAAGAACATACTATTATCTTTATTTATCATCTTACTTCTACAGTCACACCTTCATTTTGAATACTGGAGAAAGATTCTCTTAATATCTGGGTGAAAACCAATGGCAATCTTACCACTTGTTGTTTGAAAATGTAACCTATATTTGGCTGCATTTTTACCTTTACATTTTGGATTGTCTTTTATTGCATATCATATTTTCCCTTTAGCCAGTTGTGTACACTTAATCATTAGCCAGTGAGAACTAAAATAGAAAATAGCTAAATAAGAACTCAGTTTAATTATATTTTTTATCTCAATTTGTCTTGGCATTTATGAGTAACACAAGTGCTTTTATTAAAGCATGAGGCTAATGAACAAGGTCTGAGTAGATCAATTAACCCAACTCTGGCAAGCCTTGAAATACATTAGAGAGGTACACACAAGTCACACTTGCATAACAAAGAAACCACTAAAATGGTTCATATGAAGCAATTTACTATTTTTTAAAACAAATATAATTTGCTTGATTTGTTCTTTTCTACACCTCCCCCCCCCAAGTAAAATCCCTTTGGCATTAGAATGTTTAGCCTGGCTCTCATCCTCCTGCATTGAATTTTAATTAACATTTCATTCTGCATTTGTAATCCATCTACCTCACCTCTGGAACTGGTACTTGTCACTAAAGTATGTGCACACATCATCAACAATACATCTTGGGCTTATGTTAAATTGTTATCTCAGCTTAATGTATTGATCAAGTAGTCAAGGCAAATTTTAAAATGATCTGGCAATACCAAGAATATATTTTAAATGGTCTGCAGAAGGTTAATACTAACTAGTTCAAAAAAGAAGATAAGGGCCCAGGGATTAACCCTGAAACAGCTCTATATTGGCCAAGCTCATTTATTTTTTCATGGATAGATTTTTTTTCCCTAAACCATTACAAATGAGGGAAATGGTAAGAATTAAACCCCATGAGTGTGAGCAAATCTGACTGTTGTAAAAATAAAGGACCCATAGAATCAGTCAGGACAGGAGAGGAAAAGAAAATCAAGATGATTTGAACATTGTTTCTAAATAGGACTTGTTCTTCAATAACAGCCTAATTAGAAATGTTGTATGTTGCAAATTACTAATTTGTTAAAAAAAATAATTTTAAGTCACAGGTGTCAAACTCGATTGCATCACATGATGCATTATGATGTATCCTGACATTTTTTACCTTTGCGGAGCCGGGGTGGGTGTGGCCTGTGTATGAATATCCAGCCTGTGAGCCACCAGTTTGACACCCCAGTTTTAAGTTCTTTGATTTCTTCCATGCTTACTTAACATGGTTAAAAACAAAATTACCCTTGTCCCAAACACCAAACCAAGCATTTCAACCCTCATGCTAGCCCAGGGGTCTGCAACCTTGACAACTTTAAGACTTGTGGACTTCAGCTTCCAGAATTCCTCAGCCAGCTATGCTACACTGGCTGAGGAATTCTGGGAGCTGAAATCCACAAGTCTTAAAGTTGTCAAGGTTGCAGACCCCTGTCTTAGCCCAATGCTTGGCAGAAGAGGCATGTCTTCACAGCTCTCCAGAAGGCTAAAATGGTAGGATCTTTCTAATTTCAGTTGATAGGTTGTTCCAAAGCAGGACTCTTCAAATTTGGCTTTTTATGACTTGTGGACTTCAACTCCCAGGATTCTTCAGCCAGTGTGCCTGGCTGAGGAATTCTGGAAGTTGAAGTGCACAAGTCATAAAAGGGCCAAATTTGAAGATCCCTGTTCCAAAGAGATGAAGTGGCCATCAAGAAAGCATGCCTTCAAGGTCTCAACAGGTGACAGCATTTACAGTAGAAGACCTGGAGTGTGTCTATCCCATCATCTGAATTACGACTTTTGAAAATGTGTGCAAACTTCTAGGAGTTATCCTGATGCAAATGTTTTACAGCAACCTCTATTCAAATGGTGTTGAAGTTTTGTGGGAACATCTATGGATGCTTATTCTCATCCTTGGTTATTAGATACCTGGAGACTGCCTCAAATTGATAATTTTAATTATGTTAGCTAATTAAGGTTCTACACATCCTTCCAGGAAATGTTTTGCCTTGTCAAATGATCTGACCAAGCCTAAGTGTATTTGTTTTTTTCTGTCAGGATTCCTAACTCTTCAGTGGGTGGTATCTGCTTTAATACTATTTTGAAACTGCTTTTATTAATTTTTGATCTTATTTTTATCATATGATTTAAGATAAGATAGCCAAAATATTGTCAAAAGTTGCCCAATTAAGTTCATCAGGCAAAGCTTTTCTGGTATATTTGCGTCTGCAGTCTAGAAAGAATGATTGACTATTGTACTTATTGTAAAATTTTAAAAGTACAAGGACTCTTATAAATAAATAATGTTGGCCACCCTATATGGATTATGTAGGAAAAGGAAATGATAACAAATCTCTTGACTTTGAGTATTACCTGACTCTAATATGGACCTCCCATCCATAATGATTTATTTCTCATGTCATATTATTTGTTCTTTCTCCTTTCCTTAATATATTACCTTTGCACTAAAATTTGGGGTCCAGATTAAAGGGTGCTTTGCATAGCACATTAAACAAAAAAGCAGCAGAAGTGTGTTTTTAGTAGACATCATCTGTGCTCTGACAGAGGATTTTCTGCAAATTACAATCAATAATTTCAATATTTCAATAAGTATGCACCATATGAAAACAAATGTGTATTAATGAATTCAGTACTACACAAACAGCATGGTTAGGGCAGGGAATGAACAATCTGAACCTTGTGGAATGAATTATTAGTATATTAAAACTGTCCTTCATGTATTTTTTATGAGAAATGGCTGCTTGAAAATGGAATCTCTGAAGGAGACCAAGTCTGCATTTTCTCACGGCCCTGGTTTTATGTTCGAAACAGTTCGGCTGTTTTTGTAAATTAAATTATGGTATGTAGGGATGAACATGGACTGGGGAGATAGGTAGTAATATCTGAGCATGCTCCACTTGCCCCTAGGGGAAACTTGTACTTATGGAGATGCAAGTAACAACCCAATTACTAAAACAGCACCTGGATGCTATATCCTTGTGGAATTGTCTCCATCTTGTACTTAGAGTGTTTTGTTCAGGGGTTTCTCCATTCTAATACCTTTGTAGAAATTTAACAGGAATTTATAAATGAACACATGCTAGTTTTCTCAATTCTTTAATTTATATTTTAGTGGATTTATATTTTAGTGGATTTCAACAGTTTCCTTCTTCCATATTTTGGAGACGAAGGGAATTTTTTTTCTTTCTGATGCTATCCAGCTTGTTGCAATAGTTATTTTATTCATCCTTTGAGTGAGTAGCAATGAATGCTGCAACCACACACAGTTTAAATCAGCGTTTTTCAATGTTTTTTCAATTTTAAGATGGGTGGACTTCAACTCCAAAATTTCCCCTGGGAGTCAAGTCCACCCATCTTAAAATTGCCAGGACTAAAAAATACTGGTTTAAATGGAACCAAAGTCTGGCTTTGTACTGAATTACAGACAAAAAGTAATTGGAACAACCATCCATACCCAGGATTTTACAGATTTGAATGCTTCTTGAGATTGAAGCAGTTAAATAATTCCCCACCCCCAATGCTTATTGGTTAATGTGGAATGAAAACCACAAAACAGATCACAATATCTATAAAATTTGAATATGCACAGGTGCCAATTTAAAAAAAAATAGCATCCAACATTCACATAATTTCAACAGAACAACAGTATCTCTCTCAGTGATGATTACTTTGATAGGTGATCTTTGTACCTGCTTAATCTGCTTTCCAACTATACTAACAACATCAAGATCATTACTTCTGTTCTGTGTACTTCTTAGTCCTCAAACTGGATTTGAGCTGCCACAGTCTTTAAGCACAGAATATCTTCAATTGAACAATGATCTTCTCAGTCTTCAAATGGAACTCTTTTATTTGTTTGTTTTGTTTATATCAATTTATATAACTGCCCATTTTACAAACATGACTTTGGGTGGTTAACAAGAATTTTGCCAACCACAACACAAAATGTCTATGGAGATTCTCAGTCATCCAGGCCACAGTTATCCCAAAGATGCTTTTTCAGGAGGCAACTGGACTTTCTTGTTTTTCTTTGAAGACATTTCACTTCTCATCCAAGAAGTTCTGAGAAGAAACTTCTTGAATGAGAAGCGAAACGTCTTCAAAGAAGAAAGTCCAGTTGCTTCCTGAAAAAGCATTTTGGGGACAACACAAAATGGTTTCTCAAAATACTATGTACTAGCAGTATGGGCTCAATTACTTTTATGGCCCTCACACCTGAGAAAACAGGCAAGTCTTCAAGGTTTTCAAAGGTGAGCAGAGTTGGGGCCAGTTGAAGTATGATGCACTTCCTGAGTCCTACTAGATGACAATTTCTGTCTGACAAGACCTGGAACATATCCCTCCTACTTGACTTAATGAGACAGGTAGAAATAATTGGAGTAAGACAGTTCCTCAATATGTCCCTCAACATATGTTTCTCAATTGCAAGGAAAATAACTCTGTGCATATTGGAAAGGATTTGACTCAACAGCAGAGCACCTCCATGAAAAAAAAAATCTCAATTATTTACACCACCAGCTGAAAAGGATGAAAAAGAAAAACATGAAAGAAATTTCTTGAGAGTTCTGCTCATTTCCTATCAGATGGCAATGGGACAGATGGACAGAAAAACTTACACTGTATAAGGCCATTTCTGCTCAATAAATCACTTTGGGGAAAGGGTAGTGAATGCTTATTATTTCCATAATATCAATAGTTTGTGGAGAGATGCAAGAAGTTAACTTTTTTATGGGGAAGTATTAATGAATTGTTTAGGTTTTTGACATCCCTATAAACTGTTCACACGCATCATACTATTCCCTTCTGAGGTCAGTAACATCTAGAGCACAGCACAAGAGTACAAATAGAAGGCCAAAGAAATTGAAGATACAATAAAAAAAAGGAATAGAAAAGGGAGCAACATCATTTTCTCTCCATACCCCTTCCTCTTCTTGCAAATTATCTTTGCTTCTATCTTGTCTGTACACTAAACTATGCATTGCCATTTGTTCTCTAAACATCACGCTGCTCCCTTCTTGAAGATCTTGTCTAATTCATATTTGACATAGAAGGAGAAATCCAACTTTCAAACTCAAAAAGCTTAAAGGATACAGAATGAACGTGCCCATCTAGAAATACATAGAGACCATCTAAGCCCATGGAAAAAAAACTTTTAAGTAATTGTTCAGGAACAGCAAGATTTCCTTTGTTCTCTGGTGAGCTTTTGAAAGGGAAAGCAGCCGCTCCACTTTACTTTCTTCTTTTGTCTTCCATTAGGAAGGCAGAAGGAACTCTTTTTCTCAGACTGACACCATCCAGATCAAAAATGTTTCCTAATCCTTAAAAAAAAAAAAAAAAGCTCTAGGAGAAAGTAGAGCTAGATGAAGATTAGGATTCCTTTCTTGATTTATTTTATACACTGGTCTAAATCAGCATTTTTCTTTCAAACTTTGTTATTTTAAAATGTTTGGATTTCAACTCCCAGAACTGCCTAGCCAGCATGATCTAAACACTGATTTAAACAATGTGTTGTATCCTGAGTCCTATTTGTTCTCCTAGGAATGTGGATGTCCATTTCTGCTTGAAAGAGTAGCCCTGAGTTAGATCTTCAGGAGTGATATTTTCTTTTTCTCATTAGGTTTAACTCTTGTTTAGCTTCTTAATATTAATTTTCATATCAGAAGACTTTTATCTTATTCAATCAGTGCTCAATCAGCACTCTCATCCTGGCAGGAAATTTTGCTTATTACATATGGTGGCTACTCTGATAAGCTCTGATAAGTAAAGTATTAGTACTGCTTTTATAAAACCCTAGTAGCCAACACCTGGAATACTGCAGCCAATTTTGTGATATGGTTCTGATTTATCCAATGGTTTTTTTGTCTTCAATTATTTCCCAAAACCTAATCTTGACAGAACCAGAACTACAGAGGCACACAAAAAAAGTTGAATCCATTCTATAACCTTGCACAATATCCTATTTATTCAAAGACCAGTACAATTTCATCTTTGGAGATTATGTCGGTGACCACCGTCAACCTCATATGTCATGTCTCAGCCTTCCAGAACAAGAAGAATGTGAAAAAAGCCCTCCTGAATCAGACCAAAGGCCTTTCTTATTGAGCTTTCTGTGATATACAGTAATTAACCAGAAACATATGGAAAACATATGTATGTGTGGTCATAATGAAGGGCTTAATTGCTAACAATGTATGAAATCATTCATCTAAAATTAGTATGGTTCTCCACTTGAAGTCAAACCTCAAAAGTTGTCATGAAGCCATCTTCAAGAGCAGCACAATGATACAGAACAAGGCTTTGCAGGAATTGGTTGATTAACACAACTCTTAATACAGCTATAATTTATTTTTCAGACAGATGCAGAAACTAAAAAAAAAATTGTTTTAGTGGCTAGCAGAGAGATGTAAAGTTCACATAAAAAGCCCAGTAAAGCACTTCTTCCCCCCCCCCCCAAGTAAGTGCAGCCCTGTAAAGTTGGAGGTTTTAAGACACATGCACTGGAGATTTTAAGACATATGTGCAGTAAGTGATGTGCAGTAGGAAGTGTAAAGTTTTGGAGGAGTTGTTCTTATCCTTTGGAGATTTCTCAGTTCTTTGTCTTCAGTGCCACAAGTGAAGCTCCTGGATCTCTCTTTTCTATAGTTTCTTCCATACAGTCTGATTTATTTTATTTATTCTTCACCCCAAAAGAAGGTCACTTCCAAGAAAAGCTTGTAATGCTTCTTTTATAGTGAAAGCTGCAATAGACACTGTTCAGGAAAGGATGAGGATTCAAGTGTTTATAACACTGTCCTTTTTGGCTCCCGTTTTCTGTCTCGAATTGCATGGTTTGTAATGATAAATGAGAGCTGCTAGAGAATGCTGATGTCTGAGACACTGTGATAGTGCCTCGTGTTACCTTACAGTGCTCTTTGCTGCAGCCTCTGAGCAGTCAGCCCTTGTTATTCTTTTCATCTTTGCTTTGTTAATCGATTCCAGTAAAGTGGGAGGACAAACAACAAGGACCGTTAAGCCAATGGTGGAAATGATGGCAAGGGTAATGATAAATGGTGTGATACATAATTTTCATTTACTCTGCCAGGATCAAATGTGGTTTCAGATTAATTTTGATGCATCCACGACTTTTACTTCTGAGCAGTATGAATCATTTATAGAGCATTTTGAATGTTCAGATTTCCTATCTCATTCATTCTCACACGCAGCATAACAACAGTGATTAGATCATTTCCCCCTCTGGTTGGAAAAATGGAGAATAATGGATAACTATCAAGGCTGTATGCAAATCTGAAAATTTCGCAACTTTAAATTGTGGGAATATTTAAAAATAACCAGTTTTTTCATATTTTTGTATTATTCCTAATGAAAAATATCAATTTCTAGGTTTTTACATCATCGCTTCAACCCTTTTAATGAAGCTGGGTTTTACTGAAATCATTGAAGCAACAAAGTCTAGGGGTGTTTCATAAAGACTTTCCTATAGAGTTGGCAAACTGTGACCTATAAGATATTGATGTTGGGAAACTGCCAGCTATACTGGAAAGGGGACCCAGCTTGGAATTATTATGCAATCACAAGCAGCATAAGCTTGACATCCCCCCAAGATCCAGGAAGTCTTATCTGGTCACTCCAGTTGGATGAGATTTTTTGTACCTCTGTTAGAAAAAAATAAAATTGTTTAGCTATTAATAAGTGATTCTGGATGCTTGTTCCTGGCAATTGATGAACCACAACACCCAGCAGCTTAAGCTAGCAGAGCCAGTACTGAGAGATTTGGGGAGTCATAATTCAAGTTAAATAGCCTCAACTTGCCTATCCATGATACTACTCCAGCTTGATTTTCTCATGGAAAATTGGGTCCCAGAAAAGCATTTGAAAGCTCTGAGTAGGCAGAATCCAATATTTACAGAAAAAATCCTTTCCTATTCTAATAAAGAAAAGGAGAATGTTTCTTAGAAGTAAACAAGAAAATGTTCTTCCCTTCCATTCATCTGCAGCAAGTCGTCATAGGAAGTATTGCTGCAATAGGGTGTTTGTGTGTGTGTATATACACACTTAATTCTTGGCACAAATAGCCTAATGTTTCAATCTAAGACTAATTTAGCTCTCCAGTAATGGGAATGGGAGTTGAGAAAAGTTCCTTCCTGGAACTTAGAAGCTCAGCTGGTCTTGACTGACAATAGTGAGAGGAATGGGGGGAAAGGCCTATCTTCCCATGGAACAACTTTAGCCAAATTTTCATTAAGGCTATCAATTCTTACTTTGCAAAAAAATGAATGAATAAAAAAGTAGAGAAAATTGTAACCTGTATTGGTCATCTGGAGTTTTGCAGCCCAAATGTGATAGAACTGAGAGAAGGATGCCAATGAAACATTTGTCAGCCATCTTTGCTGAAGTGACAAATGACAAGTGATGTGTTATTACTGAATCCAGTTTCAGTCTAAAATTTCAAAATATAGTGAATTAAGGTTTCAGCACTGTCTGTGAAGCGCGCATGACAGGCTCTACAGAGGAAAAAAAATGATTTTTGGTGACTTCCTTGCAGCGATTTTAAAACTAAAATAAATTAGTTAGCCACATTGCTTTTAATTCATCTATTTTATTTATTTATTTGTACAGCGACACTAAAAGCAGCTCTGACCACATACAACAGATCTATGTTTTGGCCAATAACATTCTTTTCTTCATGTTCCTGTAAAAAAGTATGCATGGGAATTTCTCCAGCCAAAGTGTGAAATTTCTTCATTTTCCATACAAAAATCACTGCTGAGGTAAAATAGAAGTGCCTGACCTACTTACATTGCAGCTTGAAGTTTTACTGCTCTGTCGTCTGCATCTTGTAACTCGGCAGTGCCTATAATGGATAGTTTGTGCACGGTAAATGTAAGTAAACAGAGTGACATCTCATTTGCTGTTTGTGCACTCCAGTGAAGCTGCGTTGTAAAAGCACTCTCTGGATTCAGCCAATTGTGCTCTGCAATACAAACATCAGGGAGTGGAATATGCTCAAGGCAATACATATGGTGAGCCTTCTGGAGACTGCAACCAGATTACAAGATACAGGTTCAAACAGTGATCTACCTGACTCTCTCTGTATGTGAATGTGTGCGTACATGTGTGTGTCTGTGTGTGTGTGTATATTTCTGTGAATATTTGTAGTAGTATGTTGACAGTTCAGGAGGTCACAAACTGACAGGAGAGCAAATGTAATTAAGTAATCAATTATAACCGGACTAAACGTAACAGTCATTAAAAGTAATGAGTCAAACATTGAATCCTACAGGTTGTTTGTGTTTGATTGTTTACTCCTTGGCTATTGTTTCTCAATATACAGTATACAGATTGCAGTGACAAAACATACAAAAACCTAGGTCCCTACTCTACCAGTGACAGTGGTCTTCTGACAGGGCTGAAAACCTGTTTTATCACCCCATTTTTCCCCTCTGATGTCCTTCTCAGAATCTATTTCTTTAATGAAGATTTTCTAGCCTTGTTGAGATACCTGTAAGTACCCCTTACAGATAGTCCTTGATTTATGAAAAGCTGCTTAGCAATCTTTCAAAGTTCCAACGGACCTACCTGGGGGAGAGGGTACTTACAAGCCAGAGTCTAAGTTCCCATGGTCATGTGACTGCACTTCAGGTGCTTGGCAACTGGGCCACATTTATGAATATGTGCAATGTCCCATGGTACATGACAATGTTTTACAACAGTTTTGCTAAAAACCAACATTTACTTTCAGTTTTTAACAAAACTGTACCCATAGTGACTCATTAACAACTTAACAATCATGATGTTCACTTAACAACCACTGCAAAAAAGATCATAAAATCAGGATAGTCACATGACTGACCTGTTTTGCAATCATCATTTTATGATGTGATGTGATGGGCAAGCTCCATTACAATTGTAACTCAAGGTTTACTTGTAGCTTGCCAGATAGCCAAAAACATTCTCTATTGCTCTCGCTCTCCTTTTCTCCCTGCTGCCTATCAGCTCTTTTAGGCTTCCTGGTTTGTAACATGCTACTGTTGATAGAGGTTAAATGAACAACTAACAACTAATGCCAATAAAAGTGTCTTTGTTTGCCAGCCAGCTATTTTTCACATGCTAGTATTGTTGTCTTTCATCTTAAAAGATTTTTCCAAGGGAATTTACCAGAAATGCAGATTCTTTCTTGTGAATGAAATACCACTTCCATCATTTGTTTTCAGCCTTTAGGAAGAGGTTTTTCCCAACATGGTACTGCTCAAATGTGTTTCTCAGCATCTAATTTATAGGCATTAGATGCCTAGAATCCACTTCAAACTTTGTCGTTGTTTTTTTTACATCACTGAGTCAGCTTTGCAGCTTCTCTGTGGGATCTAATCCCATTTTATTAAATGGGGATAATGATACTTTTCTCCTTCAGAAGTATTGTGACTATAAATTAGTCATGGCAGTTTATTGGCAAATGGAATGGTGGGAACTCTTAATAGCTTTTGGTCCTTCAAGGTATTGACTAAAAATTTTGTAGAAGCAGAAAATATTTTCCTCAGGTCAATTTTTTCCAATGGAGAAAGTGTCTGTCTGTGTATCTTCTATAGAGAATCTACAAAAAATATTCAGGCAAAACAACAGAATATCAGTCATGTCTGATTCTCGGAGACTGCCTGGACAAGTCCCTGCAGTTTGCTTGAAAAGGTTTTTCCCAAATAGTTGCTATTGCCTGCTCCCTAGAGCTGAGAGAAAGCGATTAGGGTCATCCAGCTGACTTTGTACCTAAGGTAGAACTAGAACTCTTGATCTCCCAGTTTTTAGCCTGAGGCCTTAATCACTGTATCAAACTGGCTCCCAATAACTTCCTACATATTAGTAAATTGCATCCGTTATGTATAATCCATCCTGAATAATAGTTTTGGAGACAGGCTTATGTTTGCTTAAAACAGCCACCCAGCATAAACCAGTAGTAAAACAGAAACAATAGACCACACTACAGTGATACTAGCACAGGGATCTAACCTTTAAATAGGTCCAGGTACTATTCATAATTTCAGATTTACTCCAGCAATGTTATCATAGCATTTAATATTGTCACAACATCAGCTGAACATGCAAATGCTCATTCTCTAATGTGGCATCTGCCATCATTTATCAGCAGAGCCCACTATGCTTTACATTGGACAAACTAACAAGTCTGCCATTCTGTTGGGAGGGAGATGCTTTGCACTTTCTTGCCTTATTGCCCTTCCATCAGGGGAAGGAATGCAGCTAAATAACATCACCCTTATCTCTGCTTGGAACCAGAGGGAAACGAAACCAAGAGAGATCTTGAAGAAGCTCACCAAAGAAGCCAGTTACTAAAAAATATACCACCTGTGGATTGGCTGAGATTCAAATGGACAGTGGAGCCCTGGGAGGAGGAGTAATGAATATTGCTTTTGATATACTGCTTGTGCGGGATTTTTCCTCAGATCTTGCTTTGTTTCCTTGCTATCACTATCTCCTAATAAAAATTCCTTTTGAGACAATGCTTGTTTCAAAAGTTCTGCTTTCTTGGGAGACCTAGTTGAGGCAGGTCCTTACAGAAAGACTAAATGGACAGGAAACTAACCTACAGAAATGGCAAAACTGAAATATTGGTAGGGCCACATTTCAGTTCTACCACTGATCTCAGCATAACAATCAATTAAACAAGGAACTGCAAAAACCAGTTCCAATCCAAACAGCAGTGCTAAAATTCATTAAAAGACTGAAGACTACTTTTCATGGATTAAACAAAGAGTTCTTGAAAGTCACTATTTAATATTAACTTGTTAAATGTAGGTCTATATCACACTAAACCACCGCTTCTTAAATAGCCATTTTAAATAATTTTCACTATCTCCATCTCCTCCGCTATCTCTATGCCCTCATGCTTTCCTCTTTCCCAACAACTGTGATGTGCATATATTTCATGCTTTTCCCCCCACAGTTCATGGAAAGAAAAACCCTTTTGGCAGTGAACTATCAATTATACCATTTGATACCATGAATAAATGCTTCAGAGATCAGAGGCCTTGCGAGACTCCCTAGGAAAAGAAAGTGGAGAAATGAGTAAGAACTGTAACACTTCCCGTTTTGCCAGGATTGTCATGAGGCAACATATTTCAGGTAAAGTGAACAACAGATGTGAAATAATTCCTGAGGGAAGAAATAATCTCCTAGGCACAGCTCTGTCTCATTTTCATTATTACTTTGATATGATGGGATTTTCTGCTTCCCCCCAAGAAAGTCTGTGAAATCCATTCTTTCTCTAGGTATATGACAAAGTATATCCTACATTTCTAAATGTGATGCCTTTACTAGAGATACAGGCATTAAATGTGAAGAAGACATCACAATTATGGACAGTTTTCAATCCTAAGAAAACAGGTGAAATTCATGTTGTTTTGCATGATAAATACTCATTATAATTCTGAGCCACCATTCAAATATTTAGGTTGCAAGATTTAACAAGAGCTCTCCTTTAAAAACTAGAGAGCCATAGTCATCCATGACATGATTGGATATAGAACACAGGGTTACAGGGTTGGAAGGGACCTTGGAAGTCTAGGCCAACTCCCTGCTCAAGCAGGAGATCTTATATTATTCCAGACAAATGGTTGTCAAATCTCTTCTTAAAAACTTCCAGTGATGGAGTACCCACAACTTCTGAAGGTAAGCCATTCTACTGATTAATTGTTCTCACTATCAAGAATTTTTTCCTTAGTTCTAGGCTGGGTCTCTCTTTAATGATATTCCACCCATTACTTCTTGTCCTGCCCTCAAATGCTTTGGACAATAGGTCAGCCCTCTCTTCCCCATTAGAGGCCCTTGAGTACTAGAAGACTGATATTATGTCATCCCTAACCCTCCTCTTCATTAGACTAGACATTCCTAGTTCCCTTAACTTTATCATCTTTGTTGCTTTGTTGCTCTTCCCTGCACTCTTTCTAGAGACTCAACATCTTTTTTGTGTTGTGGTGACCAGAACTGGACACTGTATTCTAAATGTGATCTCACTAGTGCAATATAAAGCTGCACTATCACTTCTCTTGATCTTAATACTAGCTCTCTATTAATGCAGCCTAGAACTGCAGTGGCTTTTTTGGTAGCTTCACCACACAGCTGGCTCATACTTAAGTGGTAATTCACTAGGAGTCCAAGATCCCTCTCATGGTTACTACTGTTAAGCCAGGTACTACCTATTCTATAATGAGAATGGTGCATGTTTTTTTTTCCTTAAGTGTAGGACCTTATTTTTCTCACCACTGAATTGCATTCTATTGGAAAGGGCACATGTTCAAGTCTGCCAAGATCCTTCTGAATTTTCAATTTATCTTCTACATTGTTAGCTATTCCCTCTAGCTTGGTGCCATCTGCAAATTTGATCTCCTTCTAACTTCTCATCTAGATCATTTATGAAATTGTTGAAAATTACTGGGATGTAGGAGAAGAATAGGTAGAGCTATGGGACAGAGTTAAGCACACCATCAGCTTAGAGTCATTATATTGCCACAAACAATCAAAGTCCAAACCCTCTCAAATTTGGTTGACCTTTATCTGGTGCCAATTTAGTGTTGAATTGTAGTTGACTAGATTCTTGTGTATAGGCTTAAATAATGACTGGCCCTGATTCTTTGCATCCGCCATGGGCCTACTTTTCTGTCCCAGCCTACGTCCGTCCTTGTTACATCACAATAACAAACCCCTCTTAAACAGTAGGCTGGGAAAAACAACCTCTTTTTATTTCCAGTCCTGATAAGTTTTTCTCCAAAACAAAAAACACAGAATACTTTCCTAACAGATAATTGGTTACAAAAACAAACAGAGCAGAAGTGTAAACAAGAAATTCACTGATAAAACAAAACAGACCACGATCCTTGGAAGTTCTTTACAAATGGTTGCCTTCAGCAACCAGCACTGCCCACACCTTCCCTTTTTATAAAGCAGTCCCAAGGCGTGGCTTCTCAATGCCTTCTCCTCCTCCCCTGGAGTTGTCGTATTGACTGCTACTGATCTGCTCTAGCTAATTGCCTGCATCTATGAGCATCAATCATGTCCATCAGCTGTGAATCCTCCAAATCCAACTCACTCTTCCCACACAGCTGAGCTTCATCCATAACACGATTGGAGGGGCCAGGCTCTTCATCAGACCGTGAGTCTTGTAACTCATCAGAGCCTCCCTCTGACACTGATGGCCCTCCAAATGCCTCCTCCACCTCCTCCTCAGATTCCCCGGACTCAGCTGTTGGGAACACAGGCTGGCACAGAATCACAACACCTATGAAAGACTCTTGAGACACCCTACTGCATGCTTCTTTCCATGCAGATATAGTTTCATTAAGGACTATATGCTGAGCATAGTTGGTAAGCCAACTGTGAATCCACCTGATGGTGGTACTGTCTATTCCACATTGTTCTTTCTTATTAAGAAGTAGGCTGTGGTCTACTTTGTAAAATGCTTTATTGACATCTAAGTAAATTATGTCCATTGCATTTCTTTGATTCACTAATTTAGTCACTTTGTCAAAAAAAGGCAATAAGATTTGTGTGGCATGATCTATTTTCAATAAACCCTTGTTGGCATCTAGTAATAGCCTTGTTAATATCTAGTTGCTCACAAATCCACTGCTTGATTATCTTTTCCAGGATTTTTTCAGGTATTGATATTGAGCTGATTGGTCCGTAGTTTCTTGGATCCACTTTTTTCCCTGTTTGAAGAGTGGAATCAAATCAAATCTTTGCCAGTTCTCTGTAGTTCCCCCATACTCCAGGACCTCTGAAAGATTTTGTTCAGTGGTTCCAATATCACATCTGCCAGCTTCTTTAGAACCCTGGGATATAAAACATCTGGTCCTGGCAATTTGAACTTATATAGAGTGGATAGGTGTTTTCTTACAATTTTCTTCCCTCTTTTAACTTGTATTCTTGTAATGTCTTCTACAGTGCTGCTTTTGATAGGTTGGACTATTTTTCCCTTTTGCATGAAGACAGATACAAAGAATGAATTGAGTGATTCTACTTTCTTCCTGCTACCAGTCACTCCCTGCCATCTTCTCCCACTAGTGGACCATTTCTTTGACTTTTTGTTTTGTTTTGTTTTTTTACATATTGAAAGAAACTTTGTTTTATTATTTCTGGCATTTGTTGCAAATCTTAGCTTTCCTGACTCCATTTTTGCAGATTCTGGTTATGTGCTGGTAATTCTGTTTTTGTTATATGTCCCTCTTTATACTTGTTCTTTTTGTCTCTCAGTTTGTCAGAGATTTATTTATGCAACCATACTGGTTTTATCTGGTTTTATTGGTTTAGTTTTATTTGTAGTTTTATCACATTTATGCAATCTGGTGGCTTTCCAGTAAACTGGATTATTCCCAAAATCTTCAACCAATGTCTGTTTTGAGAATTATAATCCAGTGCACTTATTTCACCGTCCTTTCTTTCCTTGTCATGAATCTCCACCTTGTGTATAAGAATGCTTTGGATTAACCTTTGTAAACCAAAGATCTGAATTTCACAAGCATTCTGGGAAAGAATTGTAGCTCAGGAACAGAGCGGGCACTTTTCACTTCCTAGGTTTTCTTGATAGGAGAAAAATAAATAGATCTGAAATGCTAGATTCCTTCAACCAGTCCAAGCAGATAATTCCAGGTTAGAAGTATCCATGATTTGATTTAGCATACGGAAACTTCTTATATTACTTTGTATTTCCTCCTTCCTGCCAGTTCCTATAAAATCTATATTTTGTAGCATGTTCACACTCCTCATGCAATCCACACCTTTCATTTTCCAGATAGATAGATAGATAGATAGATAGATAGATAGGTAGATCAGTTGATATTGATAGATAATAGATGTAGAGATAGAGATGATATAGATAGAATGAGTGTGCTTGTGTGTGTGAGAGAGAAATTCTACACTGATCATGTACCAGGATTTTGACTGATATCCTTTCATTGTGCCAAATCAAAGACTTTTGTACTTAGCTCACATCCAGCTTTGTATATTCATTAGGGTAAGTCTTCTAAGGCAGGCGATGCCAGAATGCTTTCTCTAGCCTTCCTTCTTTCAGTTGCACCAAGCAACAGAGGAGAATCTAGTTCGCTAAGTGTGGCAAAAGGCATAAAAGATCAAATATCACCCACCTATCCAGGACCACTGCTGCAATTCTATCATGTAAAGTCTTTACCTTCCAGTTCATTAGGTTAGTTTAACATAGAAATTATCCTGAAAGAATATCAAGCATGCTAGAGAGGAGTTTTACCTTTCAATGTATAAGCCAAGTTTGTAAAGATGATCAAAATCGAGGTAGGGTAAGAAATGAGAGAGAGGGGGGGGGAGAAGAGAGAGAGAGAGAGAGAGAAGAAATTATAACTTAATATCTAAGAGGTAAGTGTTAGAAATTAGTCTGAAACACTTTGATCATTAATGCATGCAATCAAATTATCATCAAGAACGTTTCACAGTCAGCCCCTCCTTCTCCTCCCCTCCACCTTTCTCTCCCTCCCCTCCTTGCCATTAAAAACAAAAAGGGTTGGCAGACTGCAGTGGCAGGTAAGTGTTTTGTTGAGCAGGAAGTTTGCAAAGGAAGATGCTGCTCCCTAGCGTCCAAAGGTTTTGAAACTGACTCCAGAAATCCGTGCCAAAGAAAGAGTCTTTGAAAGAAAAGCCAAGCCATAAACTCATGGTCCTGGACAGAATTTCATCTAATGTACCAGTTCATTTTTATCTGCTCATATACTGATCATGTTCCCAGTAGATATAACTCAGGTTCTCCTTCTTTGAGATCTTCAGTGAAATTAAAAGTAAGCAGTTTATTAAAGATCTGTCTTTCTATCTTGTCCTCTCCCCCCCCCCCCTAATCTTTTGGCTGGGTCTTGATCACCGACAATTATCCCCATGCAATTCACCATCTGTTTCTTTCTTTTCACAGCATCCTATATACTGTGTCCTCAGGAAGAATAAGATATCCACAATATCATGCATATAGTGAAAGGAAATAATGCTCAGAAGCCAGTTAAGTAAGTAGATATTCTTCTATATCTCTCCCTGTGTTTATGTATGTATGTATGTATGTATGTATGTATGTATGTATGTGTGTGTGTGTGTACCTGGCAAAAAAGTCAGAGTCCTAATATCTAGAATCTTAATGGAAGGTTGTAGTGCACAAAGTGACAGTCACTTTCTTCTCTTATAGACCCATGCAACAAATGAATGAATGAATGAATGAACAAATGAATGATTCAAAGGGAGGGTTACAGCATTTGGACTCAGGCAACACAGTCCACTTTCTTTAAATATTCATCACTGATGCAATACTATGTCAGTATGTTTGTGTTGGTGGTAGGAGAACAGGAAGCAGAAAAGTTCTACCTTGAGATACCTCTATTTATTTGAAATCTTATGAGGCTACCCATGCATATATATTACATACATACGTTACTATACAGTACATGCTTACATACTATACATATGTGTACAAGCTACATGAGGAAGCAGTCTCTGGTTTGGTTATTCATAACATTAAAAGATTAAGGATAGGTAACAAAGAATGTGAAGGGAGGAAACAAAAGTTATACAGAATGTTTTGTTGTGTTACTGTATGAGCACATGAGCAGGGTTGCCATAAGGCCAACGAACGCTGATAAATTCCCCAGACTCTTTCATGAAAGGCAGTCTCAATGAATCTGCCATTTTACATTTCCTACAATGCCTTTGAGTTTCTGAAGTAGCTTTGCCTGGAGGCATTTTGGGAACACTAGAGTAAAGGTCTCTTACAGTCTTGCAATACACCTTGAAAATATTGCTGAAAGTATAAGAATGTTAATACTGAGAAATCAGCTTCCTTCACCTCTCTTCCCATCCTTCTTGCGCTGACTTGGTTAGCCCCAATGTTGAGTTGATTTTATTTTGTCCAGTTTTAATTAAAGTTTCACCAATGTGCAAAGTTTTATTGAGCTGGATTATTACCACCATGAGCATTTGGCTCATTACTCACCTGAACCATTAAATTCCAAATAGAAATTAAGTAAATCCATATATAACATTTGGCACATACAAACATTATTTGGTAGTTGCCTCATTAGCAAAGCATGGTTGTCTTCCAAATTATCCCATATTCCTTTATTTTATGTGATAGTGCACTGTTAAGGGTTACATATGCAAAGCCTTTTCAACAACCTTTGTACCACTTGGCTGAATGGACATTCACAGAGGCTGACAATGGCAAGACAATCATTGTTAAAATAATCTCCCTTTATACAAACTAACTACAGTATAATATTAATCACCTGAATTAATGTATATTTGTACCTCTTTCTTTTTTTTAAAAAAAAATTCTCTGATGTGTCCTTGTTTCCACACAATAAAGAATGATAGCTCATTGTTTTGGCTACATGGACCCTTCTTGGTCTACTTACAATCCCCTTTCCATTAATTTTTATTCTTCAGCTTTCTTCATTACTTTCCTGGGAATAATCACTTTATTCTCTCATCACTTCAAATTAGGCCCCTATCTGCCTACTTGTTTATAAATGAATATTCTTTCTTGTTGAGTTCAAACTTGCTTCAATGTTTGGAAATATCAACATTTCATAGGATTCTGAGGGGCTTTTATATCTCCTTTTAAAGGTAGAAGAAGCATCAAGTTGCCACCAAGACATTTGTTTTGTTTTGTCTCAGTGACAGTTAAAGTAATCCTTTACCTATGGAAGCCATATATTGCTGGAGCAATTGTTCTCTTATTGCTAGTACTGCAAAAGAAAATCCCTTTAGTTTATTCTTGGTGTTCTATGGAACTGGAGTTGAGTTGAAATAAGAAACACCTTTCTGCAAATATATTGCTAAGTTGTGAAGAATGCCCATCTATAAAAAATTCAGGAGGGACATTTGCTCACATGGAATTCATTTTATGACTCTGATAGATGATTTTAAAAAATTAAAAGGAAAAAGAAGTATTCAGAAGCATAGGAAGCATAAATTAATTTTTCTGCTAGTGAACAAAATTCTCAGATTGACACGAGAAAATCTGGGTCTGGAGTGGCTTCAAAAATGAAGGCCAGTTCATGGTAGAGTCAGTTTATTTATTTATTTATTTATTTATGAGACTTATATACCGCTTTAAGTGCAAGCACTCTCTAAGCGGTGTATACCAGTAAGCAATGAATATATATTTACATTGCCCCCAACAATCTGGGTCCTCATCTTACCTACCCCGGAAGGATGGAAGGCTGAGTCAACCTTGAGCCGGTGAGATTTGAACTGCTGACCTGCTGAACACAGTCAGCTAAAGTGGCCTGCAGTACTGCACTCTAACTGCGCCACCTCGGCTCAGTTGGATGTATGTCCCCCTTCATAGCAGCTCAGCACATTTATGTAGTCAGAATTTTCCCTACTTTGATGAGATGCAGTGCATTTCTATTTTAACTCTAGTAATTATTTCTAAATTTGCATTGATACATATAATGTTACATGTGGGATTTCAGGTAAATCATGTTCTTTTCAGCTGAACTGCTTTGAAAATGGAAAGCAAAAAAGGGGGAAATGGGAGATCTGATGGTTGTATATCAATCAATCAATTCATCAAAACAGGGAAAATTCTGACTACAGTACATAAATCTGCTGAGTTGCTGTGAAGGGAGACATGCATCCAACTGACTCTACCATGAACTGCTAGAATTGATCAATCAACTGATTTATTGATTGGTAATTAACTGTTTTTCTGTCATTCCAAGATCTGAATCAATTGTTAAGACACACATCAGTTTCCAGTAGCTCCAGTCTGAAGAACTGATGATATGTGGAAGAGGACTCCGGCAATTTGATGTGATTTCTAAAAATTCTACACAGAACCATAGTTCTCCCTATTATCTCACAACTCTTTTTCAGAAGTTTTTCAAATTCAAGTGATGTGGCTGTCCCATATGCTAAAGCAGTGTTTCTCAACCTTGACAATTTTAAGGCATGTGGACTTCAACTCCCAGAATTCCACAGCCAGCATTGCTGGCTGTGGAATTCTGGGAGTTGAAGTCCACATGCCTTAAAATTGTCAAGGTTGAGAAACACTGTGCTAAAGAAACAAAAGCCCACATCACCAGTGAAAGTCTCATTAGAGACACAATAAGACTTATTGGAAGCACAATACCTTTCTTAATTATCCTTTTTAAGAAAGCCAAATCATGTTGGAAAGAGGAAATTTGCTTGGGTGGTGGTGCTGAGATGTTTTGGTATTCCCTCCCCTGTCCATGTAGGGAAAATGACTCTACTTATAGCAGAATCTAATTTCAGCACTACTGAGAAGATATTGCTTAGCTCTTTACAGGTCTGTGCATTCACATGTGCATATATTTTAGATTAAGAAAGATAATGGCTATAATATGGAAATCTGTCTTCAAGAACAGATAAGACGATCCAGAATTTATGTTGTCTGCTAAAGCAGAAAACATTAGAATTATAAAAAAGGAGACATAGAATAATCTAAAGCAATAAGATATATATATTTTTACCATCATATCAGGAAAGATATATATTTTGATGTGATTCCTCTCACTTGACAAATGAAAACCATATGGATGCCTCTTTGAAATTCACTCTATCCAGTATATCTTTCAAGAATACAATGTAAAGCCATTTGACAGTTTCCAAAGTGAATTATAGGCTCAGAGACATTCTGCCCCTTCCATGTATAAACAGTGTTGAACACAGATATATTCACAGATTTTTCTTGGAACTGATCGGTGTTTGTTCTTTGGTGTTGTCTGTCCAGGCATTTAGCAGAATGCAGTTTTATATTGGTGTGACCTATTTGTTTTCCTCTTCCTGCTGTGGATTCAGAGATTTTTTTTATAGGAAGGGCAATCTGAGAATATTAAATAAAAAGACATTTACCTGATTCCAATAAGGAATCCATGACTCAGCTGTAATAGAACGATTTCCGGTATGTTACATACGTCACATGATGTCAATAGAAGGCAATGTTACATTGGTTTGCAGCTGATCAGTGGAGTTTTCTGCATGGCATATAAAAGCCTCCATAGTTCCTCTTCTAGGTCTGAAATTTGGTTGAAAATCTTCTTTAAATTGTTGTCTTGGAATGAAATTATGCTTAGTATCAGATCAGAATGATGGCACAGCTTCGGCCAGATGCTAAAGGGAACTTCTGAAGACATGTTCTCCAGCTTTCTGACTGGTTTGTATGCTTTAAAAAAGCCTGTGTAAAAATCATTGGTGCTTTTGTACCGTGTATATTACATGACAATCATTATGCATGTTTGTACTTCGTTGCTTTAATCTATGCATTATATTTTATAGCTTATATACTCCCAGTCGTTCAGTCCCTGGTCATCTCGTGGTTGCTCTGTCATAATGTGCTCTACATGGGACTATCCTTGAAGAACATCTAGAGGCTACAGCTTTTGCAAAGTATGGTGGCATGGGCAGTTTTAGGGTGCCCACAATTGGCCCCTGTAACATCACTGCTTCACGAACTGCATTGGTTGCCAGTCTGCTTCCGGGTGCAATTCAAGGTATTGGTGATCATTTTTAAATCCCTTCATAGCATTAGTCCAGGCTACTTGAGCACCCTCTCACTCCACTGGGATTAGTCTGTCCCACTCATGCTGTCAGAGGAGGCATGCTGCAGGTCCCCTCAGCCCAATTATTCCAGCTGGCAGGGCCCAGGAGGAGGGCTTTCTCTGCTGGGACATCTTACCCCCCCCATGTGAGATTGGCCCCAATCCCCCTGTTTTTGTAAGAACATGAGGCCCCAATGAGAGAAGAGCACAGTGGAGGTGGTTGATTGAGCATCAACAGATCCCATCTCCCCACCATTGTCCCCCCATCCTCCCTATGTGTCCTTGGCTTTAATCTTGGTTTTCATTTACTTCTGTTTAAATATAGATGCATTTTTATGCCTGTAAGCCACTCAGAGTTACCTTATACTGTATTAAGATGGGCAGCCAATACATTTTACAAATAAATAAATAAATAAATACCATATTGCATTTTTATGAAGAGAATTGTGTTATAAAATATGTTTGTCAAAAGTCAAAAATAATTGCATTCTTTTTCATATATTAAGGAAATGTAAATCAGATCACTTCATGTTAAAATGTAAATCAAACTAATTTCTCTGGACTTTGAAGAGGGTCAACAGGAAAACTGTCTTCATAAGTACTGTACATTATAGTGGGTCTGTGTATACATGTGTACACACACACACATACACACACAGAGAGACATATATATAATGAGCCAAATAATGAATTGATCAAATACTTGTATTTTGAATTATAGTCTTAGCTAATTAATGCCTTATCCAATATTGTTTCATGTTACATATCAATCTAAAATATCCAGTAAGTGCCCACTTGATCCCATCCTCTATACATCTTGTAGCCAGTTATTTTTACTGAAGAGATCAGGGATAAGATGAAGACAACACCTTGGGGATACAACAGAAGAAAAAAAGTTACCCGGGCAAATTTGTGCCATTATGAGGAACAAGCAAGAAAAGGCCTATGAAGCTAAAGAAAGGTCATAGAAAGGAAAGAAGGAATAAAAACCCGGTTATTACTATCAGGAATGCACAAAAGTCAAGCAAATTTATTTGTTTTAATTTTTAAATAAATGACCTCTAAGCTTTCTTCTAGCCAATGGAATGGAGTCAGTTTCAAAGCAGCAGCAACAACAACAACAGACAAATAAAAAAAAGCATTACTCAGTAAATAAGGATAATCTTTATTAATTCTTGCTTGAATACACATTCGTTATACACATTTCCCCATCCCAGAATTGATTAATAAGCATAATATCATCTGTGATCATTGCAGGAGGTATACTGTGAAAGATAAGCACTGAAAGCTTCTAATTGTTTTCTTTTCTTTCTCTTTCTTTCTCATTTGCTTTCTTTTTTGGGGGGGATGGGGGGATGCTTTAAAATAATGGTCCTAATCATTAATTCCTTTGGTGTTCATTTGAATTACATCAATTACTGCTAACTCGTTTAGTGTAAACGAAGATGTCAGGGACACTTTTGTGGGGATTCTTTTTAGTAAAATGTGTTCATTAGCTGCAGAGAATCTTAGTTTTAACTGCTGGTAGAAAAAGTAACAGGGATTTACATCTAGAGCAGGGCTCTTCAAACGTAGCCCTTTTTTGACTTGTGGACTTCAACTCTAGAGGTTGCTAAATTTATAGAACCATAGTGTTTTCATTAACCCCAGATGCATGCTATTGTGCCTTTCATGCCAGCTGGTGGAAACTTGATTGCATGCCTGGTCCCATCCTCTATGGCAGATTCCTGTCCCAGTTCTGCTCCTTGATCTCTTCTGCAGAATTCTAACCTTAGCCTTTTGTATTCATATGTCTGTTGTTATCTGCTTTATGTACTTATTAAAAACCTAAAACAACCTTCCCCAAGCTGGTACCCATCAGAGGACAAAGTCCATAAATAGAAATACATTTAAAACTCTGGGGGGACACCAGGCTGCAGAAGACTGATCTAATGTTTTGAGATGCTCCTTTCAAGTTCCATGAATATCTATGGGTGGAGTTGCTTCCACTCACAGTAGTAGAGTAAGTCATCATTTGAAATTACTTTAAGATACCTAAAGTATTTCCTGCAGTTAACAGGAATTTTAAGTCTCACTTAGTCTGTCATCACTCATATATCCTAATACAGGAGTCTTCAAACTTGACCCTTTTATGACTTGTGGACTTCAACTCCCAGAATTCCTCAGCCAGCATCATAAAAGGGCCAGGTTTGAAGACCCCTGCCCTAATACCTCCTTCCAACAGCAGTTAATGATGCTACGATAATAGATTTTAAGCAACATTCTGTTGCTGCATCTACCATAGCTGTGGAATGATGCCCTCCCCTCCCCCTCCCTTTGAGATTTGTGTGGTTTCCAGCATTGTGACATTTGGGAAACTGTTAAAAACCTGACTGCTCTCCCAAGTCCAAGGATGAACAGGGTTGTGTACCCAGTTTTTGTGTAGTTTTGCTTGTTATGTCTGCTGAATTATCTGGTGTGCCAGGTTTCTTCTTCATTTGTATCTTTGCAAGTTTTTCTTTTCTATTTGTCAGCCACCAGACTCCTCAAAGAGTTGGCTATCCTATAAATTTAGAAACAAATAAAATTGGGAAATTTAAAAAAAAAACATCCTAGGATGAGAAGTTACATCTCCATTTGTACTATCATAGCTGATTTTTTTTAATGAATCTGGGAGAAAAACTTAACTTTAAACCAAGATGTTGTTAGGATATGGAGGATTTCTATCCTCATCAAAGCAAGCCAAGGCAAAAGGAAGCATTTTCCAGAGACAAATTCTTCTTTTTGACTGTGGATTTCAGTGGAAGCTCCAAAGGCTTGCTTGTTGAAGGAAGCTGGGAATATGTACAACTGAAGACTGCAACCTGAGAAGGAAGATAATTAGGCATCTTTTCACTGTCATTTCTGTCACCTCAGGATAAGGTGAAATTCTGATCTGTGAAATTTTTGTTCTCAGATGTTTTCAATGAAATAACCGAAACATCAAATGTATTGAACACACCAGAACTGCAAACTTTCTGATGTGTTTCTCCTACAAGCAATGAGCTGATGCTCAATATGAAGTTGTGACCTCAGCTAGGTTCAGTGAAACGCTCTACATCAAGCACACAACTTCCCACATTCCAGGATGTGCTATGCTTCTCCATCCCTGTTGGACACTGAGTTATCAAAGGAGGAACATTGAAAAGATCAGATGTTCACATAACAACTCAGTGTTACTGCAGATTCTGCAGTGGGGGAATAAGGGTCCATATTCACCTACCTTGAAGGAAGACCAGAATATGCAACAGTAGTTAGAATTCAGTCTTCTTCCATTTAATTCCTTCCATATATGTTGGGTTTAAATTCATACACCCTCTTGTCTTGTTGATTATTAGGGAATATAGTCTCTAGCCCATTTGAAAAGCATAAGATAGAAGGTGCGTCTCTAGCAGAATACCATTTGGATAGGCAGTTCCTGTGCTAGTTTTTCTACTGTGCTCGCAACTGTAGCTGTGGAAGAAAAAATAAATAAATAAATTGATGGATCTGAGCCTTAGTACTTTTTTAATTGTTAAAAAGCAAAGGCAAAGCCTTTTGTGACTTCATGGCTATTCGCTTTAGCCTGTTGTAACTTCATATTATTTATTTAGTAAATTTAGAAGCCACCCAATTCCAGAAGTACTCCAAAATTAACCTTACACTTAAAAATGTCTCAACTTAGTTAAAAAAATAAAATGAAATAAAGACTTGGGCAAGATAGGAAGTCTTGATAGATTAGCGGGTGGACACATGACCAATTATTACCTCTATAGATTCTCAAATAAGAAGAAAGCCTTTTAAGAATTTCATACTTTGAGTATCAAATGTGTGAAATGGTCAGCACAGAACCAGCTCTTCATAACCAGCTGTTCACCTGCTGCTGATGTATGATAGTGTCAGAATATATTTCAAAGGGCACAATTAATCCCCCATATGTCTATGACCCACAGTACTGAATGTTTGAACAGAGCTAAAGAATCACTGTCAGGAGCTATAATAATGTTGGACTGAAATGCTCAATTATATATACAGTCCTAGCTATGGAGTGCCTAAAACTCTGTGTGTGTATATATGTGTGCTTGTGTGTACATACATGTGTGCACACAGACACACATGCAAGCATATATGTGTGCATGTGCACAATGTCTCTGGCCTTCTGCCCTGCAGTTATAAAACTAATAACCATGGCCTTTCTTTCCAGGAGCATGCGACAAAGAAAAAAAATGAAAACTGTGGGTTTTACATAATTTGATTTAAGTAGATTAGTGAACTAAAACTTTAATTACAGATTAAAATCCTTTTCAATTTGTTATGGAGAAGGTATTTCACTGGTCATAGATAAGCGATCATTTCAATGTCGTATTTAATATTAGAGGAGGAGAAGAACTAAAAGTTTTTCTCTTTGGTGTCCAGAGTTAGCAATGATTTGTATTTCAGAATGAAACCCTTACGAATTTCTCCTATCTATACTAGATACCAGTAATATTACAGTTGGCTGTTCAGCATTACAGATGGGACTTGAATCCTTCATGTTTGGAACCCAATTTTGTTTTGCAGTAAGGACTACTATTTTTGTTCATAGTCCCAAAGCAATGAAAGGGAAAGTATTAAACTCATTTCCTTTTTACAATGAATAGCAACTTTTTTTCATTAAAAGGTAAAGCACCTAACTCTTCAGAGAAATGTCAACTTTTCTTAATATTGCTAAAGCCAGATACTTCATCGACTAATTCCTTTTCAAACACTGGACAATCCTATCATATTAATGTTTAATGACCAGTCCAGAAAGTCTTCACTGTTTGGAAATAAGAGATAAAATCCGACACAATTAGATAGATAGGCTTAGTGGATCTCAGAACATGTACTTTTTTTCTGAATTGTGCTACAATCATCTACACTTTCAAACATTGTCAGTTTTTCCACTTGACAATTTGTAGTGATCTGTGTCTGTGTGTGTGTGTGTGTATGTGTTGTGTAAAACCTCTGCATTTGTCTAGCTTAATCATGATTCAAACTACACTTATAGTAAAACAAAAAAAATGTTAGTAAAATATAAAAAGAAGGAGTTTATCTGGATGCATTTCAATCATCCAGACTGAGTTGCAGTGTGGAGTTTATGTACATCATTCTTCTCTCATAATGCTCTTACCCCCCATAGTCAGTAATTCCTTTTGCTAGTCGGCACTCAGCCATGTGTACATATACTCAGCAGGTGTGTGCAGGAATTGAGGGCAGCAAAGGATTAATATTTCCTTAAATTGCCTTTAGCTCCCTGGAGTTCAAAGAAAGCCATGGAAAATGTGGCTCGAGGTGTTGCTTACAAATTCTGCCCATTTCTTTAGCAGAAGGAAGTGACGGCATTCTACGACTGTGACTGGCAGGTGTCCTGCAAAGCGTCTGTGAACATCTTTGCTGAGGCATATCAAGGATTATGAAGATTTGCAAGACTAAAGCCCTGACTCTCTTCTGACCTTTGTCTCCCTGGTGCATCCAAGTCAATTAGCCCCTGCTCTGCCAATTGGCATGGGAGGGTCGTGCAACCCTGGGGATGGTTGGTGGGTTGAAGTTTACCTGCTCTGCCTTTTTACATTTTTCAATTGTTTCTTTTTAACTCTGCTTTAATTCTGCTTTTTTTTTTTACTTTGTCTTTAAATTATGACTTTTATATGATGTTATCATTTCATTTGTAAACTTCTTAAAGTCATACAAATGTGGTGGGTGGTATAGAAATTTGATTGATAAATAAATAAATAATGAAAAGACTTTGCATGCTTTTTTGCTTGTCTCCTTTTTTTTTTTTTTTTTTTTTTGCTTTCAGTCTTTCCAAGCAAGTTGGTGGCCACTTGCTTCTCATTCTCTTTCCCTGAAATGAATCACCCTTTTCTTATTGTGCAAGGACAGTGATTAATCCATTTAGCCATTATGTTTTCTCTTGAAAGGTATTGAACTAATGTGCTTGGAAAAAGAAGAAGAGGAGGAAAGGAAGAAAAAAAATCTCCCCCTTTTAATTGCAAACAATAGAGTTTAAATACATCCCAACCTCTTTAACATTGTTCTATAATTAGTGACAAAGGACTTCTGTTTAAGCACAGAAAAATATTTAATAGCTACCCTATCAACCTGGAATTCATTTACCAGCCTTGCTCCCTAGTCTGCCAAGCCCATAAGTTATTTTGGCAGTTCCGTGTTCCTTTCCCTGTTCTCCATCTCTCCTAATGCTTCAGACACAAGAGTTCAACATCTGCTAGTGCATTTTCTTTTGCCCCTTATTAGTTTTTTCAATCCAATGGAATGTTGGAAAGAAATTATGCAAAGGAATTTGAGACCTTTGACTATCAGCAAAATAATTCTCTGTAAACGGAACAGAATGGGACCAAATTTGGTGTGACAAGAGAAGCTAACCAAATAAAGATTAAGTTTGAAAATGGGCCATATCCAGCTGAGAGCTGCATAGAAAAACATTTCAGAGAAAAAAATTCCCAATGCACTTTGCAATAGAAGTTGGTCAGTGACTCAGGATATTGTGGATATTGTCTGAAAGGAGGTACAGGTAACAGTAGGATTTTTTCCACATCTCTGTGAACAATGATCTGATCTGGTAATGGCTCCCTTGCTAGCCTCAGTCAGAAAGAGTCTGTTTTCACTATTCATATTCTTGAAAATGATGTATAGGTTCCAAAACTTCGGTGGCTCTTTCTGAACTCAGACAAAGCAGTTAAATAATTATTGATGAATACCATAAAGTATGAAATATGCCTATTTCCTGTGAGTATTCTTTCTCTCTTAAATACATGGTCATATTTTATTTTGGATTGTTTTGTTTAATGTGTAAATGCATTGTGTTTTAATTGAACAATTAATATGCCCACCTTCCACAGAGGGGGTGGAAAGTCTCCCCTGAAAAATAATCTACATAGTATAGGCTACCTTATTGAGAAGTTCTTAGGTTTTCCTGATGACAAAGACATTATAGGCAAAAATTAAGAACACATGAATAAATAACAATGGATAATTTGGAGAAACCATATTGTCCTATAAAAAAGACCAAATGAAGAATATAAAATAGACATGGCAAGGCAAAGTATTACATTTTTAAAAAAAAAATAATAAGCAAAACAGATAACAACAAGAGCTGGCAGTGCTAAGATAAGGTAAGTTGAAGAAAGAGACAGAAGGGCTAATTCTGGCTGGACAAGGCAAAGACTTAAGTACAAATGCATACAAAGCCAGAATTGAGAACATAGTTAAGAGAAGAAGCTGAAGAAACAGTAGACCACCTAGTTAGCTATTGCAAGAAGATTGCCAAGGCTGACTACAAATCAGAGCATGACAAAACAGAAACAATGATCCATTGCAAGATCTGCAAGAAATACCATTGACCTGCCAGCAAGAACTTGTGGAACCATAAGGTAGACAAAGTAATAGAAAATAAAGAAGCTAAAGTGTTCTGGGAATGTAGAATTCAAACAGATAAGCACCTGCCACCTAACATCCCAGAACTAACAATTGTCAGGAAGAAAAAAAAAAAGTCTGGATAGTGGATGTGGCAATACCTGGAGACAGCAAAATAGAAGGGAAAGAACTGGAGGAAAATCACAAAATATAAAGATTTGCAAATAGAAATAGAATGACCACGATTAAAGAAAGCAAATATAGTACAAATAATGACAGGTGCCTTGGGTGCAATCCCAAATATTTGAACACTATTGGCATTGAGAAAAATCACCATCAGTCAATTGCAAAAGACAGCTTTATTTGGAACAGTTTACATGTGATGTTTTCTCTGACACTATAAATCACCACATCTGCCTATCCCAGGTCTTTGGGAAGGACTCAATAGTTGGATAAAAATGCCAAATACAGTCTAAACATTTGGCTGACTGCAATGAACCATAACAATATAGGAAACAGTCCAAACAGCAAAGGTACAAAAGATCAACTCCTATTTTACAAGATGATAAGGGAAAACTGGAAGAGAAGGAAGAGCAACTTGAATGTAGCATGAATTGATTGCAAGAAGGCATTCAATTCCCTGTCACATGACTGGATTAAATAAGTGCCAGAAATAATAGGAGTTAGTAGAAACATCAGAAGATTTGTGCAAAGATCAATGGCACAATGGGGAAAAAAACCAATTGCTAGTCAATGTTGATAGGCTGGTACAGGTTAATACAAGTGGTGATACTGGGAGAGATTTTTGGGAAGGACTCAACAGGTGAATTAAAATGCCAAATCTAAATATCTGGCAGATTCTGGACCAACCATAATAATCATAATGGCATTGTTTGGGCATTGATGAGAAAGAGGTACTTTGCCAGTTTTAGTGCCTCCATACTAAATAATATAGGCTATTATTTTTAGATCTTATGGGAACTATTTAAACAATGTTCCCAACATGGTTTCTGCCAGATGTGCTGGGAATGCAAGTCCCAAAATCCCCTATTAGCATATTCTAGTTGAGAAGGATATTCTTGAAAATCAAGAGAGAGAGAGAGAGGGAGGGAGGGAGGGAGGGAGGGAGGGAGGGAGGGAGGGAGAAAGAGAGAGAGAGAGAGAGAGAGCATGGACAAAAATGAAGTCCTTAAAAGTAAGAGCAATGGCTACATATAATGGAGTTAATTTCACATTTGCAGATTAAGGATGGACCTTTCCTAGCCTTAATTGGTACATAGATTACCCTTCTCCATCTGTCCATGCTAATAACTGGAGTACTTCATGGACACCAATGGAGAACATAGTTCAGAGTTAGGGAATTGATTTCTATAGATTTTATTGTGCAATATTACAAACAAATGAAGGAAAGCTTAAGTGTTAAAATGGACATTCCTCGTGCTGTTTGTTTCCATGGCATTATTGTACCTTTCTCAATATGATTTTAGGAAGACGATTTGAAGCTCTCCTACATGCGAAGGCTAAGCTTAGAGGTGGAGATAAGAAGACTCCCAAGAATCAAACACCAAGGATGATTAACATCAAACAATCCCAATTATAACACTGTCTGCCATATGGGAAATTTTTGTCACTAGATACAAAACTCCATTTAAATTGATTGTATTATGGCCAGCTGGAATGATCTTTTTGCCAGTCCAATTAATTATGCAAATACTGACTCTATCACAGGAATCTAGTAGAAGCTGCAATGATGTGAACATGACAAGATTGTACTGTGATGTCACACCACAAACCCTGTTTTCTTATATTTGCATTTTGATGTAGGACCCAAGTCAAGTGGTTTATGTTATGACAGGTTTCATCCTTTGCCTACCTTGCGTTCTCCTGCAGATGCCCTGATTTCCCTACAGATGTTCGAGGGATGATATGTGCATGCCGCAGACTCATGCAGTCCTGATCAGATATCTTTTGGCTAATGGGATTGAATTATTATGCAAATTGTCATTTGGGGGGGGGGTAAATGGGAAACTATCTGAATAACTGCCAGTCACATTTAATTTCTGATGGATATAGGATGGTATACAAAATAGGGAGAAAGCAGGAGTCCCGCCTCGCTTATTTTCTGGTGTTGTCTACTATGTGCAGAGCCACTAAAAATGCCTTTTTGTTTATTTGTGTTAATTTGCTTAACATTTGCATACAGCATTAATTAAATTCCTTTTGAATGTTTAGCAATAGACAGTAAAAGGTACATGAGTGGGAATGAAGTGATCTGACCTCAGCCTTCACAGACAAAGGGAAAACAAACTAAACATCATCTGGAAAATTTAGGATTGATCTTTTGGCTTCATGTGTTACTTCCTCGTGTCATTTAAGAAGGAGAAAAATAAATCATGGGTCTTGCAAAATTGGGTGTCCTAATCTAATTTCTTTCCCATCTGCCTTCCTAATGTGCAAGAGGGAGAGGAACATTTTCTCCCATGGAGACAAAAAAGATGTCATGTAATTTAAGGAAGTCTCAGACAGATCTTCTTCTATTCAGATTAGGCTTGAAGGAAGCTGTACTTCAACACTAGCTAGATTTATCCCCATATTTTTCTTAAGGCAAAATTCCCAGAATTCAGAATTCCCCAAATTCCCAGAATTAACTAACAAAGGAGCAGGTGGAGTTGCATTATATATAAAAGATCACTACATTTCTACAGAAATGCACAAAACCAAGGATGAAAACCTCCTAGAATCCATATGGGTCAATATAAAAAGAAAAAATATGACATTGTTATAGGCGTATACTACAGGCCACCCAACCAAGCAGAAGAAATAGATGAAGTTTTTTGCTCCCATTACAGTAGTAATGGAAGACTTTAACTACCCTGATATCAACTGAGAGACAAATTCTGCAGAAAGTGGGAGAGTGAACAGATTCCTAACCAATTTAGCTGACAACTTTGTCAGCCAAAAGGTAGAGGTGGGAACTAGAGGGAAAGCTACACTGTGTCTAATTCTTACTAACAGAGAAGAAGTGATAGAGGGAGTTGAAGTTGCAGGAACTTTGGGTGAGAGTGACCACATCATGTTGGAATTCAATATGATGCAAGTAAGCAATAGAGAATAATCTAACCAGTGTCTTAAACTTTAAAAGAGCTGATTTTAACAAACTCAGCCCTGTGGATTGAACTAGGAAGCTGAATGAATATCTTTTTAAAAAGGAAATGGCAGACCATTTTTATACAGTTGCCAAAGTAACAACAAAAATTATCTTCAACTCTTGACAGGTTTTGCTTTTATTGCTTTCTCTCCTTATGAACCCTTTTCCAGAATCTAGAGCTATATAGAAATGCTTTTTAACATGGTCAGGATTGGGAGCCAGAAATAAGGGGAAGCTACAAATCTGTCACTCTCTGGCAACAAATAATTATTTTCTGGTCAGGAGCAGGTTGAAATACCTCCTCTCTCTTGTTAGTGCTCTCTTCCTCTGGCTCTGTTTCTCTTTTCTCAAACACATAGATTTATAATCTTATGTTTTTGCTTTCCTCAGAAAGAATTGGAGAGAAGGAGTAGGAAAGGTAAGCATGCTCCAAACTTTAAGAGTCTTTAGCTTCCTAAGAGGAAGAAATCAAAGAAAAATATAAATGGTTTTTAAAACAATTATTTCATTTTGATTTATATCTGAGTATGTAATCATTCCTGCTGCTTTGTTTTGTTTTGTTTTGTTCAGGAAGTCTTTATCTCCAAATTACTCCCCAATTGTTTGGCATGTGATGCTTTAGTTCTTATACAAGCTGAGATACACAAATTCTGCCTAGACTTTATCTCTTATGTTTTAACCATTTGTTCTATAGAGAGATGGATCAACTGCAGGACTTGAGTTTGGCTAGTCTAAAGAAAAGAAGAAATAGGGGAGACATGATTGCAGTGTTCCAGTATTTGAGGGGCTGCCACCAGGAAGAGGGGGTTACGTTATTCACCAAAGCACCAGAGGGCAGGACAAGAAACAATGGTTGGAAATTGATCAAAGAGAGGAGCAACCTGGAATTAAGGAGAAACTCCCTGACAGTGAGGACAATTAACCAGTGGAACAGCTTGCTTCCAGAAATCATGAGCTCTTCATCACTGGAAGTTTTTAAGAAGAGGCTAGACAGTCACTTGTCTGAGATGGTATAGAAGATTCTCCTGCTTGAGCAGAGGGCTGGACTAGAAGACCTCCAAGGTCCCTTCCAGCTTTATTCTATTCTAACTCTGAAAAACTTTGCATATGCCATCATGTAATTAAATGCTTCTGAATTCTAATCTACTTAGCAACCTGGCAAAATTCTGTCCACTTCATTTTCAAAGGGTTAAGCTACTCCATTTGATTATGAATAGGCATTATCATTATAAGAAGGTCAAGGGGTGCAGTTCTCTTTGGAGATTTTATTTAATTAAAGAAAACCACTAATGGCTGCTGTCAAATACTACTGTTGTTGAATAACTGCCATTAATGTTTAATTGGTATTTTGAAAAAAAAAATCTTTCATGGCAAGTACTGTAAGAAATTCAGTGTCCTCATCAGAAAAAGAAGTGATATGCAGATCCATACAGATTAAATTAAGAGGTTTGTATTAATTTTGAGAATCAACACTATTTTGAAACAATGCAGTTCAGGGAATCAGATGGGATCCAGTCTTTGGAAATAGTCCTTCCCTGACTATCTTCATAGATAGATAATTAATAGGTAGATATAAGTTCAGTGGAATTTATTTTTGAGTTAATACTATATGTAAAGGAATCTGCATTTAATCTTAGCTTTATGGAGTCTTTACCTCCCTCAAGCCAAGCTCAATTTCTGGTGACTTCATGGGCTTCAAAATGGAAGAAACTTCCATTCTCTAGAATTTCTACGGAGATTCTCAGTCATCCCAGACATAGTTGTCCCAAAGATGCTTTTTCACGAGGCAACTGGACTTTCTTGTTTTTTTTTTGAAGATGTTTCGCTTCTCATCCAAGAAGCTTTTTCAGATTCAACTTCTTCCATTCCTCACCATCCAGTCAGAGCTGAAGAAGCTTTTTGGATGAGAAGTGAAATGTCTTCAAAGAAAAACAAGAAAGTCCAGTTGCCTTGTGAAAAAGCATCTTTGGGACATTCTCTAGAACAGGGGTCCCCAACCCCCGGTCCGTGGATCAGTACCAGGCTGCAGCATGCCAGCAACCAGGCTGCACAAACAAACAAAGCCCCATCCATGGGATGCAGGTAGCACACAAAACCAGGCCCCTCCAGTCCACGGAAGAGCTTCTCTTCATGAAATTGGTCCCTGGTGCCCCAAAGGTTGGGAGCCTCTGCTCTAGAATGTATTTTTTGACTTTAGATTTCCATGACATTGGTGCTTCCCTTTGGAACAGATGTGTTGTATATTTTCAAAGGCAAAAGCATTAAGTTCTGGATGAGATGAGGTTCAGGTGTTAGCAGTCTGGTTGTTTTTTTGAGCTTTTCATGATATCCTTAAAGCCAGCTGAGAGAATAAACATAAATTCTAGAGTCTTTAACCACAACATTTACTTGGTGCTTTGCGATGGATGTGAATATCTTATTACAAAGTATTGTTTAAACAGAGGATTATGGGCTTTTGAAACACATGCTAATCACTTGTTAGGCCATCATGGGGGAATCATTTTAGCTAACAAACATGTATTGCCAGAATCATTTGTAATTGACCCTGATTCTTATAACAGCAATGAAGCTCTAATAAGGCAGAGAATTTCCAAGAAAGAACATTTTAGGACAAAATTCTAGCCAACTTTACCTAGAGTTTTTCTATAATGAACAAATTGTTTGTTTGTTTTGTCCTCTCCTCTTACATCTACAGTTGTGGGAGAGTGTTGGCCTTTTTATTTATTTATTTATTTAAACGTTTTGTTTACTACTCTTTAAAACCATACTTCAGCTCACTCCTTTCACTCTTTCAGATTTATGTAGGGAGAATATTGAAGCAACTATGTTGAAGCCTTCCATTTTATTATCTATGGTTCAAGCTTAGCATAGCAAAAAAGTGGAGTAAAACACATTAATGTTGTAGGAGATGACCAGACTGAGCCCGAGGGAGGGGTCAAATGTGTCTTCAGTCATGAGTCTCTGCATGCCCACAAAAGATCTAAGTCCAGCCCATCTTGAATTCCTTGCACCCTTATCTACCACCAATTTCCTTTGTCCACTAGTAGTTCAGATTCTTGTAGAGCTTAAACTTGCAATAAATCTTTATACCCATTTGAACTGCCTGGATCATCTGATTTTCCCAGCACTTGACAATGTGCAGTGTGAATATGAAGAAAGACAACTGCTCAAGATCCAAAAGAAAATGCAACCAAATTATTAAGAAGATTAGACAATGGTGAAAAAGATAAGGAGAAAAGAAATATTCTGTAGCATGTACAGGTAGTCCTCACTTAACAACTGCCCTGTTTATCATCAGTTCAAAATTACAATGGTGATGAAAAAGCAACTTTATGATGGGTCCTTGGATATTTGTCCATTGCAGCACCTCATGATCACTATTTGCACACTTTACAGCTGGCTTCCAACAAACAGAATCAATAGAGAAACTGGCATTTCTCTACTGTAAGTCATGGTCATGTGATTTATTGCTTAACAATTGTGTGTGATTTGCTTAATGACTACAACAGAAGTGAGGTTATAAATCTGTTGCAGTCATCTGATGTTTTGCTTAATAGCCACATCCCTTAGCGATGTGGTTATTAAGCAATTGCCCATCCCAATTGTGGTTGTTAAGTGAGGAGTACATGTAGGTTGAGTAGGGAAAGGCACCCTAAAAATAGTCATCATCCAGTCAAGGAAAAGCAGAGCAGAAACAAAGAATGGAATAGAAAAGAAATCCCTGTTTTCTATTTCTAATGCCTAGAGATCAATAGACTATTTGTTGGTTAATTTAATCAATTTTAGATCTCTGTCCGTCTTGCGATTGTGACGTCAAACAGTGATTCAGAATCAAAGGAAACTGGATTTTCTTTGTTTTTTATTGTACCTGAATAGTGAAAATGGAGGTCCAAGAAGGTTCCACACCCATTTGCACTATTCAGGTGGCTCTTAGGGTACAAATAAACTTCCAAGTGGCCTCAACCACTCTCAGAAGGAGTGGTAACAACCAGAAGACTGAAGAAATATAAATCCTTCCATTCCTCACCATTCAGTCTGAACTGAAAAAGCTTTTTGGATGAGAAGTGAAATGTCTGCAAGAAAAAACTGAGACAGTCCAGTTGCCTTTTGAAAAATCACCTTTGGGATACAGGAAAGAATGTGACAAGGAGGTGTGAAAACATCAATATGTGCAAACATTTAGGAAAGTACAGAAAAGGCCCCAGCACTAGTGTATGGATGGGAAGGACAAGAAGGAGAGGAGCAACCAATCAGGTCTTCCAGTGGCATAGTCTGGACTGAGCATCAGTTTGGCCCTGTTTTCATCCCACAATTTGGGCTGCATTTTTTAAGTTGGTGTAATGTACAGTGGAGCAAAGTGAGGGAAAAAAAATATAGAATATAGAATCATAAAGTTGGAAGGGACCTCAAAGGTCTTCTAGTCCAACCTTCAGCTTAAGTCAGAAGACCTTATACCAGAGATACCCAACCTTTTCGGCATCAGGAACCGGTTCTGTGGAGAGAGGTTTTTCCACGGACCAGAGAGTGCATGGTTTTGTATGCTGCCTGCATCCCGTGGATGGGGTTTTGTTTTTTTGTGCGGCCTGGTTGCTGGCATGCCACAGCCTGATACTGGTCCATGGACTGGGGGTTGGGGACTCCTGCCTTATACCATGCTAGGCAAGCTATTCCATTGATTAATTGTTCTCACTCTCAGAAAATTTCTCCTTATTTCTAGGTGTATCTCTCTTTAACAAGCATACACCTGTTATTTCTTGTTCTACACTCTGGTGCTTTGGAGAAGAAGTCAATCCCCTCTTCTCTGTGAAGTGACATAGGCTGCAGTGCGGAATTGTTGTTAATGTTCTTATTAAAAAGGAATATGAAATGACCTTAAAGAAGCAATCTCATTCAATTTTTATACTTAATCCATTCATACAAGGTACAAGATTATTGCAGTTGCTTTCTGATCTAGCTGGGCAGACGTGCGAACAATTCAGAGCTGAAAACACTGCTTATGTTAAAGTCTACGCTTTTAAAATATGCGAACTAGCCTAATGCTAAGGTATGTTTACAACATTTTGCATCAATGTTCATTGCTTTCACAGATGCTGTTATGAAAATATTTTTTCTATCTCCTTCTCTCTGTCTCTTAATTAGGCTTTAAAAAGAATAAGGTATTTCTGACTAATAGATGAATAGATTTTGATCTCCAAGTAGACATTACTTGCAACCCACCCTGTCATTGAAATACTCCAGATGACTTCATAGATTCTAAGGCTTTAATCACTCTGTGATGTCAATGGAACTTTTAATTAAATTTTATTGATTCTCTGATAGAAAGCTACTCTATGTCCATTCTCATCAATGCAGATTTTTTACTGAATTGAGAACTGCAGGTTCAGAAAATATAAACAGCAATCTGGACTTCTGAGTAAGAGTAAACTATTGTAAAATAAAAACTTGATAATTCAGAATAGCTCCTTTGTTTACTCCTTACATATTTTGTGCTTCTTGTAGGTGAAATAATAAGGTAATAATGATGTTGTGAGGTTTGAAATGTCTGTGTCATCACATATCAAGCTGATGATTTCACTGATGTTCTTAAAAGGAAGACTACCCATTAATATAATTGTCAGTTCCACAGAAGACTTGATATTGATTCAGGAATTTGCAAGCTGCTATTTAATTTCAGATGTAAGCAGATTTAGGGTTGTCTCAAATATTGGTGCTTATTCATGACTTTCATGCAACCATTGACATTTATTCTGCTTATACTTAGGATTTGCTTTTATTTTATGAGAGTGAAGGAGGATTTACATCTTCTGGTAGAGACAATACACAAAGGTATTTGGACTGTAACTCATCCCAGATCTTTATTTCAATTATCTTTGCATTTATCATTCCTATTTCATCCAGATTGATTCTGGTCTTTTGCACGTTGAGGATTTTCTTGTGGGTGATTTTGCACCTGGAATAACCATAATAGAAGAAACAAAGATGAAGTATATTGCGATTGAATTGGTATAATCAGGACAATATGTTAAGTTGCAGTTAGAAGATTTTTTTTTATTCAACCTACGCACAAGAATCTAGTCAACTAATGTTCCACATTAAGTTGACACTAGATAAGAGTTAATGGAATTCAGGACCTAGACTGTTTGTAGGAATGCAGTGACTCTAGGCTGAAGATTTGCTTAACTCTAACCCTTGGCTCTGCCTTCCTTCTTTTCTACATCTAGAAGTAGATTGAATAAACTGTTTCTTAGGTTTATTTAGTTATTTATTTGTGCATTGTATTTATATGGCTGTCTGGGCAACCTACAAAGAATGACATTCATGTTTCACCAATAAATATCTGTGCTAGCCACAAAGGGTTGTATTATGTTTGACACCCACAATACATTATCCAAGTCCTCAATCCCTGTAGGTTCTTTCACTGCAGCAGGCATGAATTTTACTGTTGATTGCTTTAAACTAATACCCCTGACTCTCTGTATAAACAACATTGTATTTCTAACACACATACATATATATACTTACACCATTTATCAAGCCACCCAATTCCACAAGTGACTCTGACCAACAAACATTATCACATGAAAATAAAAACAATTACATCATATATACAAAAAATAAAAATAAAATGCACAGTTGCCAAGAAAAGTACCCAAATCAACAGTGCTAATACAGCCAGGAAATGGGTCTTTTCACACATCTGGAGCCCAAGACACAGACCCCGAACCAAGTCTTTAATAGCTTAGGAAGACCAGCAGGGAATCCGGTCTTTAGAGCCTTACAAGAGGCAGACAGTCTTAATTATAAAGATTGTCAAAGAACAGGGAACTGCTGAAACTGCAACCCTTTCCATTTGTCTGTTGAATGCCATAGTCCTCAGGAAAAGAATGCTTCACAATAAAGGTGGATTAATCACTGGGTTAAAGCATGTATACTAATAGGGCATTTTATGCTTTGACTATAGTGAGGTTTTGCACCACAAAGAGCTAATGTGAATGGAAAAAAGAAAAAATATCTGTATAGTTATAGACCTGATGCTTAAAGTGGAAAGGTACCTACTTGTCTCAGAATATTCAAACAGCTTCAGAATGGTTTGTAATAAGGTATTATGAAAATTCACTGTTTCTCTATGAACGCTAAGATAGTAGTTACATTTTAACAATCCCTATACCCAACTTTGTGTTCTAGAGATTAGCTGGTAAAACAATATATTATTGAGGAATCTTTTAAGTGGGCAGTTCTTTTATGAGGCTTCATAAAGTTATATAAAATGAATTACTAATACCTTGTATAAATTGGTTGGAAATCACAATATATTTATTTTATCACTTTCAGATTGGGAAATTCTGAAATACCAATATTGGACTGAAATGAATATATAGTTGCCTTCATAACAATACAAATTTGTGGCTAGAAATATACAGTTTGATGATTTTCATTTAAATCTACTAATTCCAGGTTCAAAATTGTACACTTCTGCTTTTTAGAAAATGGAATACAGTATTTGGATGATGAAAATGTGAGCTACTAACAGTCAGAACTTTAACACAGGAGCTCCCATACCCTTCTATATTTTACAGCAATCTACTCTATCCTAGTATCTTCCAGCTATCTTGGGACAGAAAATCTCAGAATACTTTGCCAGAAATCTGACTAGAAATCCTGACAGCTGCTCTTGCTGATTGGAGAAGTCAGGGTGGGAATTTGAGGAGTTGTAGTCCCTGGCCATCTTGAAGATTTTGTGAGGAAGAAATTACAGTTCTTGAGGGCTGAGCCTTCTGGTAATTTCAGTTCCAATACATCTGGAGGGCTTGAGACTGGAGAGGGGCTATTTCAGAGCTTCAGAAACATGGATACTCCTGCCAGCATTTCTTCACTTCAGTGGCCAAGCTGCTCAGGTCTTTCAAAACTGGCGTGAATAAAAAGAGGCAGGTTTATATTTCCATGAATAAAAAGAGTAGGAGAAATAGCATCTGTCACAATGTGGAAGGACATGGTGACACCATTGAAAAACTGCCTTCTTTCAGAAAACTGATGAAAGAAGTAGATTCCCGAGGGAAATTCCACCTCTTTCCTTTCTTCCAGAGGAGGCCAAATGGTGAGATATAATGTGGGCTGAAGCATATTTATTTGCAGCCTACAAGAGGAAAAAAATAGATTCAAACAATTGTTCTGCTACCAAAGCATAGGGAAAAGACACCCTAGTTAGAATTTTCACAAGGTTTCAATATCATTTTAACTAAATGAAAAATATTAGTGGCTACGCATGTTTAAAACCGTCATCTTTCTTTTCTGTACTTTACATCTCTCGTTTTGCATTCTTGGCAGATGCTGAAAAGCACACTTTCTTCAAGTGTGCCTTGGCAAATTTTCTTACTGGGCCAGATTTTTCGCACAATTGCAGTGTTTATTCTAAAATGGTTTAACATGCTTTCCCAGGATGTACTCTTTGCATAATGGCCACAGCTTTTTCCCAGAATATTTTTTCCAGGTTTGTGCTAATTATCATGGAAGACGTTGCTTTATATCTCCATCTAGTGGCTGCAAATAAACATATCATTTACTTCACTCTCACAGACATTCTGTAGCAGCTGTTAGTAGCATTTCTCTTCTGTCTTCTATAAGATAATTTTAAGGTTGTGGAAGGTTATTTGATTGGGTTTCATGGGTCTTTAAGTTAATATATTGAGGTAGGACTTGAAACTGTCAGCTACAGAGGTTTTGGTTGGGATATCAATCACCTAATTCATTTTAGATGAATTCCTATCTGAAGAAGACTGACAAGAAATCTGGCCATGATTCAACAAAAACTGGTCCCAGCTTAGGGAAGACATAGTTGTCCTCTATTTGTCTGTGCAGGATTTCAATAGTGTTGAAAGAAAAATCTTCATCAGGTTCCAATCCAAGCTGGGAATAAACAAAATGGAGACTGCGTTAGAAAGAAAGTTGTAGTTTATTGAAGAGCAGAACCACAGGACATGTGGCTCTGGAGCAGCTGACCACATGTAGCTGAGAGTGGTGGGTTTTTATACCTTCTTGGGCTTTTGTGTTTGGAGTTGTTCCTGTTCCTGTGGCTTTGTATTTCTTGTGTCATGTACTCTGACCTGAGTCTGAGTGTGCCCTTTTTTTATTCTGATGGTGGTGGGTTAATCCTATTATGTCCTAAAGGTCATGTCCTGTTTCCCTGGGGCTGTGGCTGATGGCTGTGTTCTGTGTTGGATGGGTGAAGGGTTGCTGGTTCTAATCCTATGACTCTTGTTAGCTGTCGTTTTACTTTTTATGTAGCTAATTACACATGTCTCCCCATCCCATCCAGACTTCATGCCAACCATAATTTGATGGTCAAAGATTGATTTTGATTGCAGAAGAATCCAGGACCCATATTTGGAAGTATCTGATATAGCAGTGAAAATGATCTCATTCTAAAGCTAGCACCAGCTTGAGAATGTAATATTAGTCTATCTGGGGCTGTGGTTTGATAAAGATAGAGATTTTATTTTTTTTAATTTGTGGTCAAAAGCCAAGAAAATGCCTCAGAAACTGGTGCAATCATACATAAAGTTCTTGGATAGAATGTGATAAGGGAGACTGCCTTTCTAATATCACGCTTTTTAAATAATGTTTAAGGATGCTTGAAAAATCTGATCATTGTGAATTTTAATATAAAATAATCTGATCCTCCCCTCTAAAGCAAAAGCATGGATCAAAGCTTGACTTACAATCCTGATCATTCAGGTACAAGCAACACCTCAGAAAAATAACAAATCATGTTTTTGAACTGTGTATTTGAATGTGTGTTTTCATGCAGATCCTTTTTTTAAGTCCCTCTCCCACAGATTAATGAAGAAAGAGAATTTTAGTAATTGAATTCCCTTTGAGGTTTTGAAAATAGATTATACATTTTATTAGAATTAAGAGTTAGAATTGGTCTTAGGGAGGACCATTGTACTGTAAAAGTGCCAGGGCTGTTCGTTTGTTATTCTACCAGACAAATGGCAAATTGATGATGCCTTCTCTAGCAATCGTTTCATCATTTCAATAGAGGTGATTAAGAAGCATTGAACAGAACATAAGAGTGGTTTAATTCCCCCCCCCCAACAATACTATTTCTTCTCTGTCCCTTCTAGTTTTGCATCAGTTTGAATATGAATCTTCAAAATGGGGAAAAGCTTTGATCTGGCTAAATGAAATTGACTGATGAAACATCTTTTAAACACGGAGCTAAGAGAAAGACAGTGTTAAAGGATTTGACAGGTAAAATGATTTTTTTTTTCTGATTTGGCCAGTACCCAGGAGAATCTTTAAAGGAAACAAGCCTTTTAGTAAAACTAAGCACTACTTCCCAAATGAGAAATTTGTATGCCAGTCCCAGTCTGGTATAGATGAAGGACTGAATATGGAAGTTTGGAAGAAATTGAAGGATTATCAACCTATCAGATTAAAATTTTAAGATGTTAGATAGGTTACCTCAAATGAGAGAACCACTAATGGCTGCTTTGTAGATATGATAAGACACTCCTAAATAGCTGGTGTCTTCTGTTAACAGAGATTCTCTTTGGAGGAAAAGTCTCATAAGGATACATTGTCAGAGTTTACCTCTATTCAAAGTATCAGAAAGGGTCAAGCAGATACCAAGCATGTATATAATAGTAAAACAACATACAAGAATTGTTTTAGGTTATAGTAAGAAATCAAATCAAATCAAATCAACCGAGTTGTTCCCATCCCACACCATATGAGGATACTAACTTCAATTTATTTATTTATTTATTTATTTATTTATTTATTTATGAGACTTATATACCGCTTTAAGTGCAAGCACTCTCTAAGCGGTGTACACCAGTAAGCAATGTATATATATATTTACATTGCCCCCAACAATCTGGGTCCTCATTTTACCTACCTCGGAAGGATGGAAGGCTGAGTCAACCCTCCTTTCTTGTTCATTGCTAGCTTGATTCCCTCAGTTTAAAATGTGTCCAGTACTTGAAGTTTCTAAAGTTGTCACCAGTGATGGCAAACCCGCCCTCACTCCACCTCCCTTCTCCGCCCCCGCTCTGCCCCCCATCCCCCGTTCCCCCTGCCCACAGGACCACTCCCCATCTCCAGGGCCCACTGCAGATCACCCAGGTAGCCCAGCAGCGCTATGGCGGCCACACCTTCTGCCTGCGCCCTGCAACATCAACTGCATGATGGGGCGTGAGGGCAGAGTCTTGTCTACGCTGCCTGGCTGCCATGTCCTTGGCTGCGCTGCTCCATGTGGGCTACGCTTGAAGGCGACTCTCCTCCAGAGGGGCTGCTGGTGAGGAGGGGATTGCAGGGGGAGGCAAGGCTGGGGCAATGGCACATGTGCCCACAGAGAGGGCTCCAAGTGCCGCCTCTGGCACCCGTGCCATAGGTTCGCCACCGTTGTCTTAAACTATCTGCCTAAATGTTATTATTGCTATTAATATTCTTCACAGGATATATTCTGTTGGGGGGGGGGGAGATGAAAATATACCTTGATAGTCAGAAGTCAGCAGATGCAGCCCCTTTGACCTGGAGCTGCAAAGTCTATTATTACAGAGAGCTTATTTAAGTCTTTTCTCTTGTTAGCTGTTATGTACACATTCCTAAGCTGATATGAGTGACAATGTTGAGATGTGGAGCAATTTCTAGATATAATCACCTGTCCCAATCTTCTCCTTTTTTTAGGGCTGTCTCGTTTGAATGAAATCCTTAACGACATGCTTTCTTCAAATTCTTAGAAAGCTTTTGAAAGAGGCTTTTTACAATTGCCCCTACTATTCTCACATACACACATACACACACACAAATGCACATAGACACTCATATTGTATCTTCTTGTCATGTAATATATATATATATATATATATATATATATATATATATATATATATATATATGTTTTCTGAGGTTTTTGCGGGTGTTTGTATGTAGGTCTTTGGTTGTTCGGGTTTTCTCCCATGTAAAATTGGAAGTGTCTTGGCGACGTTTCGACGAAGTCCCATTCGTCATCTTCAGGCTGGTGTTTTCAGCTTTGTGCTTCGAGGAGCACGAAGCTGAAAACACCAGCCTGAAGATGACGAATGGGACTTCGTCGAAACGTCGCCAAGACACTTCCAATTTTACGCGGGAGAAAACCCGAACAACCAAAGACCTACACACACACACACACACACACACACACACACACAGATATATATATATATATATATATATATATATATATATATATATATATATATATATATATCCTGAAAAGTAAAGAAGAGGTTTGGGTTTTATAAAAACTCTTTTACTTAAAAGCTCTTTATCACTGCAGTAAAATAAACCTGTAAGAGGTGATATTTCTTTCAGAGGAGACTTTGCATTGTGTAGTTAGTTGAACAATTTAATGTTGGCTGAATATTGACATGTGGAGAGAGATTGGACTTTTTTTTTTCCGTGAGGCAAACATTACAGAATTCATCAGCCAAAACACAGAAAGCTACTTCTGTGCCAAGATCAAGTGGAAAGCCAGATTGATACAGATCTAGAAAATCTGTTTCACCCAGGTGTGCCTCAGTCTGAGCCACCACTATCACCTTTGCTAGAAATAAATTGGAGTCCTCAGGAAATCACTTATCACCCTACATCCACCAATCAGATATTACTAGCTGTGAAGATCAAGGTTAAAGAAATAGTAAGCCTTCCCAATTAAGACATACTGGCTGGATTGCTCCACCCACACCATGAAACATAGAATTTTTCATTAATTATTAAACATCCTCCTACCCACTTTTATGTAGAAGCAAAACCTTAGTCTCAGTATCATACTCCTGCGTGCGTGTGTGTGTGTGTGTGTGTGTGTGTGTGTGTAGTTATAGGCACTCATAAACATGGATTTTGGCATATCTTCTCCTGTATATAAAAATATTTTATGTTAGTATTAAACAATGTAATGGTGGGGATCATTAGTTAAGGGATTAAAAAATAAATCTGTCTACATTGTAACACTTATGAGGAAATCTATTATATGGTATCTTGTTTGCAATTTGGTGTATCATTCTGGTCTATGAACCAGAAAGAAGCAATGCCATGCATAAATCAGTATGTTGGATCCTAGTTCCAGTCGCTACTTGATCATAAACCCACTGAGATAATATTACTCCTCTACTAGTTTGAAGGTTGTGGCTGTGAAAAAATAAATGAAAGATGACCTCTAAGTACAGTGCAGTGGAATTCCTAGGGAAGATGTGGATTATAAATATAAGGGGAGGGAGAGAAAGTGACAAATGGGCTGAGAAAAACTGAAAGACAGATCTCTTTCAGAATATTAAAAACTGAAATCATTCAATTAATTGAAATGGTGTTGGATTTAAGAAGGAAGAAAGACCATATCGTACCATGCTTCATCAAAATTATTTTTATGTTCTTAGATTTGACCTAATTCTACTTTAGCCAAATGAAACAAAATCTGATTGATTTCAGGATACTCAAAAGCTTCGACTGGGTCCTCAGAAAACCCATCAAGAATTCTGATCATGTAAAAAATGGGAATGCTGCATAAAGATATTTGAGCATTTGAACATCTGTTAAATTTGTATTTCATATCTCTGTATGCATCATTCCAGGGGCTGTTGTGACACGAATACAGAAATATCAAAATATATACAATATTTGATTCCATTTTGTAGGATTAATAACCTGAGATTCTGTAGAAAGCCTGGTAGGTTTTGTATTATTTCTCATGAGGTTCTGCAGCCTCATGATACCAAAGCAAATCAGTATCATCAAACTATCCTTTTATCATTTACAAATAGAGTAATTACCCCCCAAATGAATCTAATTTAAATGCTACTTGACTTAAAACATAATCCTGCACTCAGAGGTATGCAGATCAATAAGAATGTAGTTTGCTACTTTTCACACAGACAGAGCAATAATCTCAGTCAGTGTCAGCATTTTTGGAAGGGATTTTTTTTTTTTTTTTTTGAAAGTCTGTAAAAATCTATAGGTTGTAATCCTATCCAGCTACTTCCCAGTAAGGGCACCCATGGAGGGAGGGACAGACAAGAAAACATGCATCATGAGATCACAACCACCTCTTTTGTACATGTCCGACAACATCATCTCCAAGATTCTAAGGAATGGGTGCTGCACTATGATGCCATGATACCCATTTCATAATTTTGATAAAATATCAATCTGCTTATACTTTATCTTCTGAGAATACTTTTTTTATGTCTTTCTAAGATACATGTATGTAAACAAACAAACAAACAAACAAACAAACACTTCCCCATCTTCTCTCCTTTTGGAAAATGAAGTTACAGGTCATTTAAAATCCAAGAAAAATCTTATACTGGAAGAAGAATTAAAATAACATTGTTCCCGGATCTCTTATTTGGGCACATCCAGCTCATCAGACCTGTGTTGCTCTTTTTTTCTGGGAACTTCTGAAGTAGCACAGGCCTGGAGCTTTCCCTCAATCCTGAAGATGTGACACATGTGTGACACACACACATCCATGTGACACATGGGTTTGAGATTACTAGATGTTTACACAGAAAAGCAAATGACCTCAAGTTGCTTTCTGTGTGTCCCATGATTCTGACTGGAGCTTTTTGACCCATTCTTCATACACGAGGAGCTGGCTCTGTTGAACATCCAGATGTTTATGCCAAGTATTGTTCATTTAATTCTCTTCCCCTTCCCCTTTTGTAAGTAAAGCTCCATAGATTCATGTAAAGGGTTGAGTCAGGTGAATAAAATACAGAAGAATGAAGTTTTATTAATATTATTATGACCACTGACATTCTAAAATAGAAATATGAAGACCCTCCACATTTTTATTATTAGATGTATATCAGTATTCTCTTTCCATTGAATATGTCCATCTTCACTCTAGCTAATGGAAACAGAATTATTATTTCTGGTAGTTTTTTTTTTATTGAAAGTACTATTGGATATTCTGTTCTTTTTAAAAAATCAAATGATAATAATATAGACCCTGTAATTAAACTGCCATCAGCTTCTGATAAATCATGAATGGCAAACTGCATCAAATAAGCAAATAAAAAGAAGAGAGGGGGACAGGAATACAAAGAGCTATATTGTATGACCATCATATGGAAATATTAAATGAAATAAAGAAAACATAATAGCCATCACAATAAAGTCAGAGAAGTACTTTTGAGATTTATGTTCAAACTATTATCTGTGAAAGGGAGAAAGCATTCTTGAATCTCTGTAATTACTTGTACTCTTCTAAACTTCAGGGCAAAATCCTCTCATCTCTTATCTGTTCTCCATTGCAATCCCATTGATTAGTTACTTTAATATTCTATCACACTGTTTCATGATGGAAAAGGATAGTAAGGGTGGCTTTGCCACAAAACAGGTTACAATCTGTTACACGTATGTCAAAATAAAATGGTCAATGGCCAATATTTCCATTTTCTTATGACTAAACCCAATACAATTCAATAGGACAAATAATTGGATTTTGAGTATAGGTTTGTGCTGTAAATGTAGTTATTGTTTCCCAAGTATCCTATCTTCCTTCAGGAGCTAAAAGAGGTCATCAGTTGAGGGGGGTACGCTACTTTAATCTTTTTATCAGCACCACAAAATGTGGAGGGTCTAGTGGAGAAATAACAGTTTCAAGAGTGGAGATTCAGGCTGACTAATAGGAGAAATCCCTGATGATAAGAGCAATTAAGCTGCCTAGAACCGTTTAAATGATGGCTGGTTGGCCAGTTGTTGATATTTAGGGGATTCCTGCACAGAACAGAATGTTGAGACTAGATGTCATATAAGGTTCCTTAAAACTCCTTTCCAAGGAAAGCTATATACATTATCAGCACTAAGTACCATGATCAAGTGAAGATTTGAACCTGGCTCTGCCTAATCCCAATCCAACAATTTTAGACTTCCTATATATAAGTAATATAGAACCACAGGAGGTGTTTATTTTGCATTTTTTATTAAAATAATCTAAAAATGAAGGCTGGTATGGCTTGAAACTTGTCAAGTATCATGCAAGTTGTCATGCTGTCCATTTTGACCTGAGCAGATTGAATCAGGAACTCTTCACTTCATCTGTGATTTAACCTATGATTTGGTCTACACTCAAGACATATCTCATCCAGTTCTTTCATGTGGCGAGCAAAGGCATAGTGGTGGCAGCAGAAACAACAGTGAAGAACTTATTTGAACGGCCACCTTCAATGTGGATGTAATTAGGACTCCAGTGTTCAAGATGCAGCTGTGCTTTCCAAATCCCACTTCAGCACATGAAAAAAGTAAGAAAATAACAAGCTCTGATGTCCCACAACTCTGTTGGTCAAAACTGCACTGTGAAGAGACCCTTGTAATGAGGGCCAGGCTTGTTTCTTCCTAAAGTGAAGCCCAACTTAAAGGTTTTCTGCCCTGTTAAATGGGAATCCCTGCCTCCCTTCCCTGCATCTGACTGAAGCATATTGGTTCATCCTGCCCTATGGCAGGAACAGCCCTGATTAAAGCATGAGAGTGTCGGGAATATGTGACCTCTAAACCTTTTGCATGGAAAGACTGCATCAGTGCTGGAGCAAAGCCATTTTAATTGAAACCACTATTTCAGATTCATGGGTGGGGGTGGGGTGAACAGGACACCAAACATTTCAAGCTATGAGCCAAGCAAAATGCTCATAAGTAATTACAATGACAAGGTCATTAAATTTAAATTGGGACACCGAGGAGGCAGCTTTAGCTGACTTGTGCAGGAGGCTTTGAAGGGGCTCATTTAGAAGCTGGGAGAACAAAGCTTTGTATGTGTGGCAGCTTAACTCACCAGCACATCCATTGTTGCCTAATAGTGCTACAAATAATATCCCAGACCCCATCATTTTCAAACCTAAACAGACTTGCAATTTGTAGTTTTAAAGCAGAAATGGCTAGTACGCCTAAAATGGAAACAAGCCAAGATCACAATTTGGGAACCTTTCCTAACATTATGATACCTTTGGGAAACAATCAAAATCTTCCTTAGCATTTTAATCACAATTTCGGAGAAGAACTAGTTCTTCTAGTGTCCTGTAATGGTTAGATTGGTTACTCACTTTCTCTCAGTCTTAGGAAAGAGTCAATGGCAAACCACTTCTGAAAAACCTTGCCCCCAAAATTGCGACAACTTGTACACAATTCATGGAAGGGGAAAAAAGAAGACTAGATAGGCAGATTAGAACCAATTGTGCCCTGGTGGTGCAGTGGTTAGAATGCAGTACTGCAGGAGTTCGATCCTGACTGGCTCAAGTAGACTTAGCCTTCTATCCTTCCAAAGCTGAGGACCTAGATTGTTGGGGGCAATATGCTATTCTGTAAATCACTTAGAGAGGTCTGTAAAGCATTATGAAGTGATATATAAGTCTAAGTGCTATTGCTATTGTTAATTATGAAGATGATTCGATATCATTAGTCTCTTTTTCCACAAGGTCAAGAGAAGCAAAGTTCTGATCTACAGGGTGAATCCTAAATCTTTTTGTCACACTTCATTTTGTAACTCTCTATTTCAAGGAAGGAAGGAAGGAAGGAAGGAAGGAAGGAAGGAAGGAAGGAAGGAAGGAAGGAAGGAAGGAAGGAAGGAAGGAAGGAAGGAAGGGAAAGAATCAATTACTGCTGTCCATCTATGCTAAACACAGATAATGGTTTTTGTTTGCAGATCACTAAGCTACAGTTTATTAAATAAACCATAACTGCTTGGATTCATACATTGTTTTAAACCATAAATCGTGATTTATAAACAACAATGACTAATTTTGCCAAACATAAACCTAAATAAGCCACTGTATGGCTTAATGCAATGTGCAAATTGGTCACTGTAGATAAATGCATGAGGGAATGCATACAGTGCATATATGTTTTGGAATTTCTTTACAAAAAAGCAAGTTAAAAAGGAAATAAATAAAATTCTTAATAAATACTACCACCTATGCTTTTTTTTCTTCAAACAGAAAGAATGACAAGATGCTAGATTAAAAAAATAATGCTGCTCGTTCTCTCGATCAATCCCCATTTTTCAAAAGGTCTCATATAGGAGCAGTATAGCTATGACATTTTAAGCCACCTTGAAAAACTTTGCTTTGAAGGATAGTATATTTAATTCCAGTTTTAATCTTTTGAGAAATTACAACAATGCTTCTGTAGATTACATGGTTTCTGCTTCTCCATTAAGAGTATGTCCTTTATTATTCATTTAAAAATAATAAGTTACTTTTCAGGCCAAATGGCTGTCAATAGAAGCTGGGTTTTGTTTTTGCATTTTTCAGCAAAACTGTATCGGGGGGGGGGAGAGGGGGGCAAACACCATCTGAATCCTTTTGTGCCTATCTAAAAAAAAAAAAATGAACACGAGCAGCCTGGAGAGAAAGTGGCAAAAATCAGACTACGTTGCATTTCTTTAGAAAAAGAGCCCACCAAATGTAATGCTTTATTATTATTTGCTTTCCTTTCTCTTCACTCTTTCGGCTTCAGCTAGCTTGAGATAAATACCAACAGAAACTGAAATGTATGTGCAAACAAAACTGGGAATACGCTACCCATACGGAGGCTATTATTATATATATATAAAAAAACAAAGACAGCCAAAATATAAATAGAGAGATTTAATATTTTAGAAAATATTTGCGGAAATTGTAATACCGTTCTTTGTGTGAGTTTCTCTCCTCCTCATCCAGTGTATTTCACTCTGCATATTTCATCAACATATTTTATAGAATCTTAAGCTGGAAGGGACTGCAGAGATTTTCTAGTCCAGACTTTTGCTTAAGGCAGGAGATTTTATACCATCCCAGTCAACTGGTTGTCCAGGCTGTTTTCATGACCATACCATCCAAACATTTAATCTGGGCCCTTGTTTTTATTCCTGCTTTTATATTATACTCTTGGGGTAAAATTCTCAATGGGTAAAATTTAGAATAATAACACAGATATGATCAGTCAGCACCACGAAAAGGAAAAAATGAACAGAAACTTATGCCGTTCTAATTCAGCTTCCCCCCCCCCTTTTTCGGTGCAATCTGGGATCTTTTCCGAGATATTTGCCACTTACAATAATTTTAAAATGCACAACTTGGTTACATTTTTAATGTGGGGTGAAAAGAGATATTTTCTGTCATTGTACTTTGGTTTTACAAAACTCTCCCAAACGGATCCACCTGGCACTTACTTGGATATCCAATTGCATGTTATTTTTTTTTAAAAAAATTGTTTAATAATATTGAAATGTACAGAGCTATATACGCATGAACGTATGCAATAAAAACAAAGCCTGGAAGTAAAGCAGTCTATCCATCCCTCACTGTATGTTGTGACAAACCTGTATAAATTAATGCACAAAATATGTAGCATATATACTCATGAGAAATGTGGCAGCTTGGTATAGTGGTTAAAGGAACTGATCTAGAAACTGGTCTAATTCTAATTCTGCCTTAGGCACAAAGGCAGCTGAATCCTTCTGGGCCAATCACTGTTTTTCATCCCTCAGAAGAAGAGCAGGATAAACCATTTTCCCCAAATGATGCCAGAAAATTGCAAGAACATCTGGTTGCCAGGAATCAAGACTATTTGAAGCACACATCTATGCAATCATTTTCCCAGAGGAAAAACAATTATTCTTACAACTGCAAAAAAAGGTGCAAGTTTGAAGAAATGCAAAATAATGAACAAATTATTCTGTGATCCATTTAAAAAAATTCAGAGTTGACCCACAAATCTTGGCAAATTTGCAGAACTGAAGAAAACCCAAATATCAATGGATTCACCCACCCCTAAAGTAGATCAAGCATCAATACAGCCTTCCTTATCTGGTATTCTCCAAATGATTTTTGCCTGGGGGTGGTGGTGATGAAGTACTATAGTCCAAAACATTTGTAAAGGAAATGTAGATTTCTTTGAAAAAGGAAAATCTGAATAGCCTTCTTCTCACATTCTAAAACTAACTTAAATAACATGGAAAGAGGAAGAACAAAACAAGTATGCAATCTTCTTCTCCAGACCTGTTGATATTCTAGAAAACAGTCTTCCTGATTTAGAGATTTGCCTGGAACACAAGGTGGCTTGTAATAGAAAGGATGGAGGGAGTGTAGTTAGAGTTATGATTGTTTTATTCTCTCTCTTTGGAAGTAATTTCTGAATGCTTGAGTTTTGTTTATATGCACTTTCCATGAATAAGACTCACTCCCTCTCTCTTTATACATATGTGTCTATGATCTTGATATACCTGAGAAATAATTCTTTTATTTTAGAAGACTGAAGATACGCCAAGAGCTTTCTATTTTATGTTTAGTTCTTCTGACCAACAAAGAGGAACAGGCACAGAATCTGAAAGCACCAGGTGCCTTGGGAGATAGGGAAGATTAAATGATAGGATTTGTGACTTATGAAAGGAGCAGGCTGAGTGTAGCCAAGTAGAGACATTTGATTTTGGGGGGAAGACAAGCAGCTTTCTACAAATAGAGTAAATCCTGTAGTAAAAAAAAAAAAAAAAAAAACACCTCAATGAACAAGGCAATCCAGAGGCAGGCAGTTTATAAAAGACGACCTAGAAGCACAAATTATATGTTTCTGCAGTGCATGGATGGGAAGAATATCCGCAAAGTAACTTGCTGGAGCTACATCAGGCAAAGTAAATTAATTCTACTGAATTTTATTGCTTCCTCCTCCTCCTCCTTTCTTATTTTCTTTTTCCTTTCTCCACTTTTAATTTTCCTTTATTAATTCTTGTCATGTATTTTAGAATTACAGAACCAGAAGTAGCCATAGCGATCCAATTACTACAAACAATTCTTTGCCACAGTCTGGACTCTATGCATACGTTAATACACCCCAGGATAGAGATTGACATTTTTAGCTGCATTATTCTGCCAGCTCATGCTTAGCCTGTGGTTAACTAGGACACCTCCATTCTTTTCCCTTGTCCTCCTGCCAAGTCAGGTCTTCGCCATCCTATATAGGCAATTGGCAATTTTCCTCCTCAGATGCAGAATTTAACCCTTTTATTTAACCCTGTTAACTTTCATTTTATTTATTTAAGCTTGTCTGGATCTTTTTGATTTTTCGTCTAAAGTACTAGTCATCACTCCCAGATGAATCAACCTTGAGCTGGTCAGAATCAAACTCCTAGTTGTAGGGAAAGTTACCCTGCAATACTGCATTCTAACCACAGCGACACCATGGCTCCGTAATGTGACACTGTTGGAAGTTTTGTCGAGGTCCAAATATGCCAGGTCTCCAGGATTTCCCTGATATACTAAAGCAGTAACTCTGTCAGAGAAGGAAATAAATTTAGTCTGGAATGATTTGTTTATGACAACCACCTGCTAGTTCTTATTAATTATAGCATGTCTATATAACTGCAGTTTTGTTGCTCCTTTCCTGGATTTCACAAATTAAAAGATAACCCCAAAAATGCCAATCACCTTTATGTCTTCAAAAAGATCCTCTCTGTTATTAAAGCTTAGTTTCAGGAGAACAAAAACTCATGGTTTTCTTTTTCTTCCACCTTCTGACAAATGAAATTGTCAGCAGGAGGGACAAGACTTTGGTTGATAGTTGATATGATTTTGTGTTTTTATATATCATCTTGCTTGAATTGTTTAAACTGAGTTTACAAGTTTTATATTTATTTATTTATTTTAAAGTCAATTACAATCAGTAATTAAAAGAAATTTTGCCTATGGAAAGATTGTGGAACATACTGAAGACTCACTTATAAAATTATTTGGATGGGTCCGTGATGTAGTTAGAGTAAATCCTATAGTAAAAAAAAAAAAAAAAACACCTCAATGAACAAGGCAATCCAGAGGCAGGCAGTTTATGAAAGATGACCTAGAAGCACAAATTATATGTTTCTGCAGTGCATGGATGGGAAGAATATCCGCAAAGTAACTTGCTGGAGCTACATCAGGCAAAGTAAATTAATTCTACTGAATTTTATTGCTTCTTCCTCCTCTTCCTCCTCCTTTCTTATTTTCTTTTTCTTTTCTCCACTTTTAATTTTCCTTTATTAATTCTTGTCATGTATTTTAGGATTACAGAACCAGAAGTAGCCATAGTGATCCAACTACTACAAACAATTCTTTGCCACAGTCTGGATTCTATGCACATGTTAATACCCTCCAGGATAGCAGATGTACTTCATACTATATAATGCAACAATTGCACACACAAAAACCTTGCCTTATAGTCCAATCCATTTATATGCAGCATTTTATGACTTGTTCAGGAACAGGAAATATTATAATTCTGCCTCAAAAAGGATTCTTTAGAATTCGGTATCTCTTGTAACCATCATACAAAGTTAAATCCTGTCAATACCTGACTGAACAACATTTTGGGAGAATTTGCATAGAGGGAGCATCACCTCTCAAAGAAGCTTATGGCAAACAATGATTTTGATCTATGAAAATTAATTCCAACTAAAAGACGCAAAGGGAAAAACATGCAAGTGTATAGCTTTCTTATAGAAAGTAAAGTCTTTTCAGACTTCCAGTTTTGCACTGTGGTGAGACAGATGCAGGAAGCCAGGGCTCTGTCTTCCACACCCGATTTCACACTGCTGGGGGTCCTAAAAAGGATCTAAATTGCCCCGAAGAGGCAATGAAGAGGAGGGGTCACTCTTTGATCACAGCGAAATGGTGGTCTTTCCATTCAATCTGAGAAAAGTCCTCCAAATCAGCAGGGGAAAGACTGGCTACATTCCCATGATCAGCCTTTAGCTGCTGAAATACTGAAGAAAAGCACCAATTAACACATTGTAAACAGCATGTTTGGAACTGGATGAGAATATTGATCCTTTCTTTACTATTTTACAACTGAATTTCCTGGGAAAGGCTCCCAAAAAGCTAAAAAACCCCAAATGTGAACAGAAGTGACGTTTTAATTTCTATGCGGGACAAAAATACACAATATTGAAGTGGAAGTAACATAAAGCTACAGTTTTGAAATTTGAGAACTGAGATAATTGTTAAGATTTTCTCTTTAAAAAAACATTGAGCTGAAATACAAGAAATCAATCCTTTGTCTTAAGAATGGAAAATGGATTTTGAATGCCATCTAGTGGTGGATTTGAGTATAGCACTATAACTAGCTTCCTGGCTGCCTGCTTAAGGAATACAAATGGGTGGAATTCCCCCCCCAAAAATACCCTACCTAAACTGTCTTCCTAATGCCAAGCAACTTTCATAAAAATAGAAAGAAAATTCCTGGGCAATTTAATTGCCTTGGCTTGGAAAGCTACTTGGCAAAGAAAGAAAGCGAGAATTAAATTTAAAAAATAGAAGATTTGACCTATTAGAGGGGGTATCTTATGTTCAAATACTAGTTTGAATATGATTAAAAGAATGGATGACTGTAGATATAATTAGACTTTTATAATGAAAGATATGATTTAGAATTAAAATAGCATTTTTCTTTTTTTGATATGGGAGACATGAAAATAAGAGGAGGCTTGGTATGAACAAAATTTTTAGCTATATAAATGTAATTAATATTGAGAAAATCATAACTGACAAAGATATTTTAAATATTGATGGGAAATCAAACTTTAACAAGAGCATGAAAAACAGGATATTGATTTATGAATTGATATTATTATGCATATACTATTAGTAAAAATATGATGAAGATATTTATATCTAACCTTGTATACATCAATAGTATTAAGAATTATAATTGTGTAATGAGAGGAAAGTGGAAAAAGTGTGGGTAAGAAAGAGGGATCAGGGAAAAAATACCGGATTGTGCAGTACTGAATAGATTTATATTGAAGAAATCAATTTAAATATGTGAACCCATACAACATGTTGTTTACTAAGCTCTAAAGATTGTAATTCTTAAAAATTAATAAAACTTTTTTTAAAAAAAGAAAGTAAAGTCTTTTCAGAAGCATTCAACACTTGGCAACCAAATAGAATATCTATGTTGTTGTCTTGGTCAAATAAAGATGTGGTTTACCATTTTCTTTTGGGAATGATACTAGGGAAAAGTCCAGATGTGTACCTTAGTATATCCAGGAAAGGGACTTGGGGCAGTATATCTCCTAAATGTTTGCTATCCAAAAGAGGTAGTATAGACATAACCTTATATATATTTTTCTATTGAAAGGAACCCTCTCAATTCTTGCCATACTATCTTAACATGATTGGGTGGTGGGCATTTTTGGAAGGGGTGAGTGAAGAATGTATACCAAGAGTTTATACTCCCAGTAGGGTTATCCAAGATATGAAAATCATCTTGGATCCTCAGCTAAAGAAGTAGGCACTTCTTAATAAATTAGGCAGCAGTGACATAGGAAGATGTTGAAGTCAGATGATCATTTTAGTAACAATATCAAATGCAGCATTTCATATTCTACAAGAGAAAGAGTTGGTAAACAACTTGTGTGTTTTACTAATAAAGTATCAATATCAATCAAAATCAATCAGAATAGAGCTGGAAAGGACCTTGGAGGTCTTCTAGTCTAACCCCCTACTCAAGCAGAGACCCTATACATTTCAGACAGGTTGTTGTCCACTCTTTTCTTAAAAACCTCTAGTGCTGAAGCACCTACAACTTCTGAAGGCAAGCCGTTCCACGGGTTAATTGTCCTTACTGTTAGGAAGTTTCTCCTTAATTCCAGATTGCTTCTCTCCTTGAGTAACTTCCATCCATTGTTTCTTGTCTTGCCTTCTGTTGCTTTGGAAAATAAGTTGGCCCCCTCTTCTTTGTGGCAACCCCTCAAATATTGGAATATTGCTAATCATCCCTAATCCTTCTTTTCTCTAGACTGGCCATACCTTCAATTCCTGCAACCGTTCTTCATATGTTTTTGTCTCCAGGCCCTTAATCATTTTGGTTGCTCTTCTTTGCATTTTTTCCAAAGTCTCAACATCTTTTTTGTAATGGGGTGACCAAAATTGGACGCAGTATTCCAAGTGTGGTTGTATTAAGGATTTATAAAGCGATATTAATACTGCACATGATTTTGATTCTATGTCTCTGTTTATACAACCAAGGACTGTATTATCTTTTTGGGCTGCTGCTGCACACTGCTGGCTCATGTTTAAGTGATCATCCACTAGGACTCCAAGGTCCCTATCACAGTTACTGTTTTTGAGCCAGATTTCGCCTAATCTGTACTTGTACCTTTGGTTTTTCCTGCCTAGGTGTAAAACATTGCTTTTCTCCACATTAAATTTCATTTTGTTGGATAGGGCCCATTGTTCAAGTCTGTCAAGATCTTTTTGGATCTTAGTTACATAGATATATACAGTAACATGAACATGAATACAGTAACATGAAGTGATTGATGATTTAGTGCAGGAAGAGGGATTCTAGAAGGGGATAACCAGCAACAAGGTGGATGGACTTGATTATAGTGGTGACAGGTGTACTGTTGGAAGGCTAAGGGCCAGGTTCAGGAAAGATTGTTTATCTATGTGTTTTCTAAGAGTCAGCATTGACTTGATGGCACCTAATCAATCAATCAATTAATATAAAAGAGAAGGGGACAGATCAAAATAGTCCTTAGTGTCTTTCTGAATAGATAACCTCAAGAGAGGGAAAAGAGCTATACTGTTCAACCCCATATTCAACCAGCTGTCCCCAGAGGCTCAATGGCAGCATCCAAAGTTTGAGCTATATTAATATTTTCAAAGTAACTTCTTTTTTCTTCTCCAGTCTCCTAACTTTTACTGCAAAATAAATCTTTACTTTCTGAGGCATTTATATTCATGTGATAGAAAATGCATTTGATCTCTCTTCTCAAAATATTCAACCTGGGTGAAAATCAGATATCTAATATTTCGTCCTTTCCCTTGTGGAAAAGTCTCCAAAGAAGGAAAGGTTGGCATCAGTTTTATTGCTCATTTTACTGCTCGTATACATTTTGGATGCTTGAGAGGGAAAGGATGTTATGTGTCACTTGGTTTAAAGGCATGTTCCAGAAGGCAAACACACAATTCAGGAAAAGTTGTAAAGATTGAAACTCCAATATCCAGAGACTGGTTCCTCTACCCTCAATAAATAAGAATCAGTTCCAGCAGAGGAACCGATTTTGAGTGTTTTTTTTTTCAAGAGCAAATCCTTCTCCATGCCAAATATTCCCAGGCTCATGGAGAAACCCATACCTAGAGAAACAACTTGGAAGCAACATGGAACTGAAAAATATCTGGAGAGGAAGAGACTCATTATTCTCCTGCCAATTCTCTGCTTCATCACTTCATCTTAATTATTCTATTGAAAACAATAACAGCACTTAATAGATATTTTTGCACATATAAAGAATAACTTGCCTTCAAATACAGCACTCACTCATTCCATTCTTTGGGATCAGTTATACTGATAAAACTGCAAATGATTTGGAAGCAAGAGAAAATAGCCTGGATAATACTTTACAAAAGCCATTCTAATATATTAGGTTTTCCTTTTAAATCGTTTAAGATATTCCTTGCAAAATGCCTCCAAGAGTGCAAAACTGGGTGTTCCTAAAACACCATACACCCCAAACATATGGTTACATACAGCTGCTACAATACATTTGGGAACATCTTATCGCAGCATTTCCTGACCTACTGGCTTCTAGATGTTTTGGACTACAACTCCCACATGACTTTCTAGTTCTTACCTCTATCTCTGAATTGCTCTGCTGCCTATTAACTGTAATCCTTCGCCACTGCAAATAAAAAGAAAATCAATGGCAGAGCATCTAGCTGTGTATGAAAAATCCTAGCCTCAATCCTCTTTCACTGCCTCTAGAGTCCCCTCCAATTGTGCTACTGAATGTTGTCAGCTCAAAATTGGCTCTGCGGCTTTCCACCATTGTGAAGTAAGGAAAAATGCAAATGAGAGCTCTGATTGATTTGTTCTATTAGCCATTTGTTCACTTTCTTGACTATTCATGGCATTCTCCAGAATCTTCCCCAACACCAAAGTTTAATGGTATCAATATTTTTTTATAATCTTCAAAGTACAACTTTTGCTTCCATGAGGAAGACAATTGTCCGCAAGATTCTGACCTTTGTAAGTATAGATCATTTAAATATGAGCCAGCAGTATGCTGCAGCTCCCAAAAAAGCCAACACAGTGCTAGGCTGCATTAACAGAGGGATAGAATCAAGAGCACGTGAAGTGTGATCACTTTACAATGCCTTGGTAAGGCAACACTTGGAATACTGCATCAAGTTTTGGTCACCATGATGTAAAAAAGATGTTGAGACTTTAGAAAGAGTACAGAGAAGAGCAAAAAAGATGATTAAAGGACTGGAGGCTAAAACATATAAGGAACTGTTGCTGGAATTGGGTATGTCTAGTTTAATGAAGAGAAGGATGAGGGGGGATGTGATAGCAGTGTTCCAATATCTCAGGGGCTGCCACAAAGAAAAGGGAGTCAAGCTGTTCTCCAAAGCATCTGAAGGCAGGACAAGAAGCAACGGATGGAAACTAATCAAGGAGAGAAGCAACCTAGAACTAAGGAGAAATTTCCTGACAGTTAGAACAATAAATCAATGGAACAACTTGCCTCCAGAAGTTGTGAATGCTCCAACACTGGAAGTTTTAAAGAAAACACTGGACAACCATTTGTCTGAAATGGTATAGGGTTTCCTGCCTGAGCAGTGGGTTGGACTAGAAGACCTCCAATTTCCCTTCCAACTCTATAATTATTATTATGGATCATCGCACAGTCAGCCAGATGTTCAGACTGGATTTGGCATTTTGTCTACCTATCGAGTCCTTACCCAGGACCTGGGATAGGCAGATGTGGATGTTTGATGGTATTACAGATATCGTCGCAGGATGGAAGCAGTTCCTAATAAGGCCGCCTTTTGCAATTGACTAATAGCGAATTTGTCAATGCCAATGGTGTTCAAGTGGTGCTCCAGTTGTTTTGGGATTGCACCCAAGGAGCCTATGACTATTGGTACTACCCTTGCTTGCTTTTGCCACAGTCTTTCTATTTCTATTTGTAGGTCTTTGTATTTTGTTATCTTCTCCAGTTCTTTCTCTTCTATTCTGCTATCTACAGGCACTGCCACGTCCACTATCCAGACTTTTTTGTCTTTCTTATCGACAATTGTTAAGTCTGGGGTGTTATGTTGCAGGTGCTTGTCTGTTTGAATTCTGAAGTCCAAGAGCAGTTTAATTTTATCATTTTATATGACTTTCTCTATTTTATGATCCCACCAGTTTTTGCTTACAGGCAAATGATATTTTTGCAGATCTTCCAATGCACCATTGTTGCTACTTTGTCATGCCGCTGCTTGTAGTCAGTCTGTGCAATCTTCTTGCAACAGCTTACCAGGTGGTCCACTGTTTCTTCAGCTTCTTTGCATAGGCGGCACTTACTGTCTGTTGCTGTCTTCTCAATTTTGACTTTATATGCATTTGTCCTTAAGGCTTGGTCTTGTGCAGCCAGAATTAGTCCCTCGGTCTCTTTCTTCGATTTTCCTGCTCTTAGCCATTGCCAAGTTTTATTATTATCTGCTTTCCCAGCTATTTTTTTCATGTATTGGCCATGTAGTGCTTTGTCTTCCCATGCCTCTATTCTGTTCTTCATTTGGTCTTTCTTGTAGGCCAGTTTGGTCTCTCCAATAGTTAGTAAGCCTTCCTGATATGTACTAATTCAGTGAATCTTCATAGGTTCTTCAGAGATTCTTCACCAAAGACATTTTTCTTCTTAACCATCTGATGTCCTCTGTAGCATTCCAAACGGCCCCACCTTATTTTGCCTTGGTAGATAAAGTCTATCAATGTCACTGCGTGGATGAAGGGCATGATTCATTGTCATTATTTTTCTGGTCTGCCTATCAATTGCTTTTAGTTCTGCTTGAGTCCAGTCCACTATTCCAGCTGTGTACCTAATGACTGGAATTGCCCAGGTGTTGATTGCCTTTATGGTATTTCCTCCATTGAGTTTGGATTTTAAAATCTTCTTCACTCTCTTGATGTATTCACCTCTAATCTTTTTCTTGACTTCAGTGTGCTTGATGTTTCAGCTTGAAGGATACCCAAGTATTTGTAGTACTCTTCCTCATCCAGACTCTTAATGTTATTTTCGTGGGGCATCTTGATTCCTTCAGTTTTCATTATTTTTCCTTGTTTGATAGTAAGTGTGGCACATTTGTCCAAGCCAAACTCCATTACAATATCTTGGCTATATATACGGATAGTGTTGAGCAGCGATTCTATTTCAGATGATGTTTTTCCATACAGCTTCAGATCATCCATATAAAGGAAGTGGGATAGTCTGGCAGATGTTTTTGATGTTTGATAGCCATGTCCTGAGTTATTCAGTATTGTTGACAGAGGAAACAGTGCAATGACAAATAGTAATTGTTGCGTCCTTGGCGGGAAAACAGACACGAGAAGCAGCTGGAGTTCTCAGTTTCTTTTATTCAGCATTCAGCTTACAGGAAGATGGCTTCAGCTTCGCCCAAACGCCTCGCAGCCTCTTATATAGGCAACTCCCGGGTAAATGGGTTACTTTTCCCGCGCCAGCACCCGCGCATGCGCACGGCGCTGGCGACAGCCTGTCTGGTCCCGGGCAGCTTTGCACCTGCCCGGGACTGACTGCAAACGCCCGAGCCATATTGCCAAAGGCATAGGGACCATACACCCTTTCCCCGGGCTAAAACTATACCAACATACAAAATTTATTTTCATATGACATTTTGCTCCCCGTGCCTCCAACGGTTTACTGCCCTTTGCATTGCAAGCAATGTTATGTAGTCTTCTAGGCAACTTAGGAGATTCTTTGCTCTCTGTGACCTTCTCAGCTGCGGTTACTGGAATTATAAGTCCAATGAATGGCAGGGATGGGAGCGTGAGCATGTTCTATCATATTGTGCACTGGGCAGTCTTCCAAGCACGTGCCCGACTGCCTGGCATGCTTGCCTTGCCCACCCGGGCTCGTTCAGGCCAGGGTTCTGTTGGCTTTGTGACCTGGTTGACCCTTGCCTAGCTGTAAGACCATCGGCCCCTTGAAGTGATAGCCACTGCTGGGCGTCTCTGTAGAACCTCCTAGGTCAGTCCAAGACCTGTCAGGAGGCTGTCCCATCCCTGAACCCCATTCTGTGCTCGGGCTCGTGTGGGTTTCTGTACTTTCCCAAAACACAGGTGTTCCCTGATTTGTGCTAGGGGTGTTGTAGTCGGGACTTGGTTCCTCGACTAGCTCTGTGTATGTTTGACCCCCTGTAGGATTTGGGGTAAGGTCAGGCCAACCTTGGGAATTGTGTGCCAGCTCTCTTGCGGGGAATGATTTGTTGGGATGCCCCAGGGTATCCTCCGTGACTGGAGTGCTGTGTGATGTGTGTGGAAAGTGAGTATGCCCCCGGGGTGACTCCCTGGCTGGAGTAGGCGTGGATGCCTGGTAGTTAGGTAAGCTCATGGAATTCTTGTTCGGAGCTCTCGCGGAACCCTGGGATGGGCCGTTTGTGGCTCCATCAGTGGAGATGGGCAGCAGCTCGTGCCCTTCCCTTTGCTCCAAAAGGTCCCCCTCCCCCCCTGGAAAAGACCCAGGAGTCTCATCTGAAAAGTCCCGCCAAGGGCGGAGTTGGTCGATGTGCCGACGCAGGACACGACCGTTGTCCAGGGCACCCTCGTAGGAGAGAGGACCTGTGATCCTGGACACAGAAGCGGGGACCCATGTATGACCAGGCCCGTAATTGCGAGCCCAAACCGGGGCACCCACACGTAGTTGTCGAGGTGCCCTAGGATGTGAGGTAGATGAAGGCAGTCTGTCCGGATGCAACCGGTCAAGTCTAGTAGTAAGTTGGCGCCCCCAACGAAGTTCAGCTGGACTTCTCCCTGTAGAAGTGGACGGTGTGGTGCGATAAGAAAGGAGAAAGTCAGCCAACATGTGATGCCAGTCCCCGTAGGTGAGTCTCTTCAAGGCGTCCTTTGCGATGCGCACCATGCGTTCCGCCATACAGTTGGTGGACGGGATGAAAAGGCGCAGAAGTGGAAGGACGAAGTCAGGTTTGCCTGTAAGAAAAGCTTGGAATTTGGAGACAGTGACTTGAGGGCCGTTGTCAGACACAATGACGTCAGGGAGCCCGTGTGCAGCAAAAATCCTCCTCAGTACCTGAATAGTCTTTGCAGTGGTGGTGGATGAGACAGGTACAACCTCAAGCCATTTTGAATGGCTGTCAACGAGGACCAAGAAGAATTGGCCCTGAAAGGGCCCAGCGTAGTCAATGTGCACCCTAGACCATGGGGACTGTGTTCCTCCCATCTATGCATGGGAGCTTGGGGCATCTCTGGGCGAGATCGTTGGCACAGGTGGCATGCATGCACCTTAGCCTCAATATCTTTATCTAAACCAGGCCACCACAAGTGGCTGCGCGCAAGAGCCTTCATACGAACAATGCCAGGATGACCCTCGTGGAGGGATTCTAAGACCCTAGTCCTCATTGAGGGGGGAATGACAACTCTGTTTCCCCAAAGCAGACAACCCTGAGAAAGGGACAGTTCGTTCCTTTTGGACCAGAAACTCTGAAACTCAGGACTAGGGCAGTGCTCAGGCCACCTGGACAGGACCCAGGAGCGGCCACGTGAAAGTGTGTGATCTGTACTGTTTCAGCGGCAACATCCCTGGCACTAAGCGGGAGCTCGGGCAAGGCTTGGATTGATAGAATGTTGACAGCTGGCACAGGGTCAGCTTCTACTACTGGCAGAGGCAATCTACTGAGGCCATCAGCATGGCCCATTTCTGTCCCAGGCTTGTGGAGTAATGAAAAATCGTATGCAGACAAGAAAATAGACCACCTAAGCATTCTAGGGGAAATGATGTGGGGAGTCTGCTTACGTGTGGTAAACAGTCCCAGCAGAGGCTTTATGGTCAGGAAGACCGTGAAATGCCTGCCATATAGAAGAAAATCGTTGGAAATTTTTTTAATTTCCAGCAACAACAGCCAGAGCCTCCCTGTCTATCTGAGCGTAGTTGCGCTCGCAGAGAAGACAGTGTTCCTGGAGTAGAGTAGTAGCATAGGAACCTGAGTTCATCAGACCTGAGGGTGACTCAGGACAGCTCCAACCCATAGGGGGAGCCATCACAAGCGATGCACACAGGAACGGAAGAGACTCGTTTTGAAAGTGCAAGAACCACTGCTTAGAAGTGAGCAAGGCATGACTTTCTTCTTTAAAGCAAGCCTCATGTGCTTGTGACCACAGCCACACAGCTTGTTTGTCTAGTAGCCTGTGAAGAGGCTCAGCTACACTAGCTTTATGTGGAAGAAAAGAATTGTAGAAATTCAGGAGGCATAGGAAGGCCTGAAGTTCGGCCTTAGACTTTGGCCTGGGTGCTTGTAAAATAGCAGTTAGTTTGGATTCAGCAGGATGAATCCCAGCAGCATCAATTTTGAAGCCCAGAAATTCAGTAGAAGGCACCCCAATCTTGCATTTGTCTTTTCTGAGCTTGAGGCCTGATTCCCTGAATCTTAACAGTACAGCCCTAAGTCTTTCAGCTAGAATGTGTGTGGAGTCTCCTGCAATCAAGACATCGTCAAAGTAGGGGCAGACCCCTGGTATACCTCGTAGTGTGTTTTCCATTACGCTTGGGAAAATCCCAGGAGCGACATTCACTCCAAACTGCAGCCTGTTTACCTTAAAGGCTCCCCTGTGGGTCACAATAGTCTGAGCTATTGCAGCATCATCATCAACAGGCAGCTGTTGATATGCTTGAGCTAGGTCAAGCTTTGCAAAAACACGCCCCCCCTTGAGAGAGGCCAGGATGTGACTGACCACAGGAACAGGATAGGCATGTTGCTGCAATGCCTTATTGAGTGTGCATTGGTAATCAGCACAAATACGAATGTCCCCATTTGCCTTTAGAGGCGTGACAATGGGGGTCTCCCACGGGCTGGAATCAACAGGTTCTAGGATTCCCTGTTGGATTAGTTTGTCTAATTCAGTGTCAATCTTACTTTTTGAGAGCGAAAGGACCCTTCTTGCTTTAATCCTAATGGGAGTGACAGTTGGGGTCCTAGCGTTTAAGTCACATTTGGTCTTTGATGTGCCCCAGCTGGGGGCTGAAAACATCTGGCAAATTCTTTTGCAGACTTCTGTAGGTCGAGTGTTTGTAAAGGGCTGTTGAGGTCCTGTGACGTGTAGCCCCGTGGCCTCACAATTCGAGTGCCTATGATGACTCTTCGTTCCGCCCCTACTATTTCTACTTAATAAGTCTAGTGGACCTTCAAACCTTGTATTGCACGTTAAGGGTGGCCTCCCCCTTAACACACACTCTTGAGTTCTGAAAATCTGTTAATACAATATCAGAAGGCCTTAACTTGGCCTTAGACCCACTACTGGAACAAATCTTCCTAACTGTATGCAATGAAATGATGGACAGGGCAGACCCTGTGTCTAGTTCCATAGATAATGGAACCCCGTGTAGCTTCACGTTGAGTGACAGCTTTTTCTTCATGGGCTTGTGTGTGCCTGTTCTACAGATGCTTCTTCGCGAAGCGCAAAACCCTACCCTATTCTGGCTGGGGAATCTGGTACCTTTCAGGCGCAGTTCTTCCTGAGGTTGTACCTTTCGTCGGCCCAGACACACAGCTGCAATGTGTCCTTGTTTGCCGCATGCCCGGCAGGTAGCGGAGCGGTACTTGCAGTCGGTTCTCCTGTGGCGACCTCCACAGCCGATGCACTTGAGCGGAGCTGAAGAGCTTCCCTTCTGTTTTTCTTCCTTCGTGGGGTGGAGACGGTCGACCTCCTCGTCCGGATCCTCCTCGGAGTTTCTTTGGACGTCTTCCAGTGCGCACGGACCACCCTCTGCACTGTTTGATCAGCCTTATGTTTTTGATGGCCCGCTCTGCTTCATCTGCGGTGACTTCCCTTAAGGCGTCTTGGAAGGATAATTCTTCCTTAGCGAAAAGTCTCTGTTGTAGCTCTCGATGCCTTAACCCGCACACGAATCGGTCCCTCAGTCGTTCCTCGAGGTCCTTGAACTCGCAGGGCTGGGCGGCCTTCCGTAGCGCGGCGATGTATTCCTTGGCTGTTTCACCGGACCGTTGATCCCTCTGCTCGAAGGTGTGGCGCCATGAGATAACGGACACCTTGGGGTGGAAGTGCTCTTTCAGCAGCTTCTTCAGGTCTGCGTAGCTTACAGACTCTACTGGAACAGGTGCTACAAGATTTTCTTCGATTTCGAAGGCGTCTTGGCCGCAAACGCAAAGCAGGGTGGCGGCCTTCAAGCTATCTTCCCTCACTTGGTTTGCCTTGAAGTAGTTCTCCATTCTGGATACGTAGGACTCCCACCGCTCTGGATTTGAGACGTCGAATTCCGAAAGCCTTCCGATTTTCGCCATCTTCGGATCTTCAGGAGACGGGTCTATCAGCCAGCCTACCCCCGAATGCGCACCGGATTGGCGGGCAGCTGCCGAGTCGACGCCGTTCCTCTTCCGCCGCTCAGGAATCCTTGGGTAAGCTTACACTTCTTCCTTTCCAGGTAGTGCAAGGCATCCCACCTTCGTCGCCAGTGTTGCGTCCTTGGCGGGAAAGCAGACACGAGAAGCAGCTGGCGTTCTCAGTTTCTTTTATTCAGCGTTCAGCTTACAGGAAGATGGCTTCAGCCTCGCCCAAACGCCTCGCAGCCTCTTATATAGGCAACTCCCGGGTACATGGGTTACTTTTCCCGCGCCAGCACCCGCGCCTGCGCACGGCGCTGGCGACAGCCTGTCTGGTCCCGGGCAGCTTTGCACCTGCCCGGGACTGCCTGCAAACGCCCGAGCCGTTTGCAAAGGCTCGGGACATAACAGAATGCATGCACATAATGATCTAGTTTCTATATTCTATAAATATTGTTTTTAATTAAAATTAGCAATGTCTTCATAGTGGAAGAAAAAAGTTTGGACTTATGCCAGCCAAGGCCAAATCAGCTTTCGGTGTCCAGGTAAGCTATAAATTCAAGATCATCTTCCAGGCTTGTTCACTTTAACAATTGCCTATCTTGTCATCTGGTATTACAAGATAAAATGATTATAGTGACTAACGTGTTCCATTTTGTGTTCCATCAACCTACTTTATGAAGGTCATTTGAAGCCAGGGAAATTGAACACTTGGGCTTCTGTCTGATCCAGCTTTATTAGTCTTTTGGAGGGTGGGAAAGCTTTATTAAAACATACACTGATTTATGACACACTGAACATTAAAGAACCAGCCAATCTACTACCAGCAAACAATAATTTAAAAAAAACTTCATAGTTCAGTATATAATCTTATGCAGTGATATAAAATGTTTAAAATCCATATTCATTATTTGTGTTCAACAAGGCATATGTATATATAGGTATAATCTATTAAGAATCACGATTAGTGACATTTAGACCAGGTATGAATAGGACAGTCCTTATTTAAAGGAGTCTTCAAAGTTCTTTGTTGCTATGTTAATTTTCAGCCACTTCTATTTTCTATTAAATACATCCCTATTATACTTTAGGAGTAAGTAACATTATCAGTACAGAGAAATTGAGTAATAAATAGTAAGACAAAGAAATTAAGGGCATGACATAAGAAAAAAAATTCTATCTTTGCAAACTAACTTTGCTTCCAACACATCCATACTCCATTCATTGTCCTTTGTTCTTCAAACTTCTCACCTCTCTCTTTTTGAAGGTCATCAACTCTATCCAACCATGACTTTCTTGTTCTTCCCCCTTCTTTCAACCTATTCTCTCTTCCTTCATAACTTTGTTTGCAATTTGATCCTCATTCATTCTCTTTATAGGACCAAACCACATTAATGTATTTCTTTCGTCTTGGTTGCTCGCTTTTTGTACAATTCACATTCATTCAGCGCCCATTCATTGTTGGTCCTATTCTTGTTTTACCACAGACACTTCTTAAATAACCCATTTCTTCTGCACTCAATTTGTGTTTATATTTCTCCTGAAATATCCAACTCTCACTTCTCTATAACAAAGTGAGCAGAAGCACACTCTTATACACATCCATTAACACTTCTTTCAACTGATATATATTCTTGGCAACAGACACTGTCCACTATCACACATTTTCCCAACTTTAGTAAACATTCTGCTGATCTACACAAATTCTTCTGCTTGCTCTAATCTATCATCATGCATATAAGTTGCAATTATTCATTCCATTTCTCTGCTCAAACATAATTATCATGGTCTTTGATACATTAATTTTCAGACTGATATTCTTTGATGCAACATAGAATGTAACATATGCTATACATAATTTAGTTTTCAACCATAGGTTCATTTGCATATCTCCAAACATTATACTTCTAACATCACCACAAATACATTCTTATGTATTTATACATAAATACATTAAACAACCAAATGGATATTGCACATCCTTCTTTTATTCCCTGATCAATATTGAATCATTTGCTAAGCATTCCATTTATTTCCATGCTTTGTTTCCATCTATAATAATAATAATAATAATAATAATAATAATCCCCAGTGAGGCACTACCTTGACGTGGTTGTGGGGCTTGTGTACTCTGAGGAAGATGAGAGCTATGCCAGAGGTTCAACCATACTGGACAGGTCTCATCAGAGGAGTCAGACAAAGAGTGTCTCTCCCATACAAAATATGGTGAGACGTAAATTTTCAGAATGCCGATGCGGGGCTCGGATGTCGCCCGGGTTTAACAGGTCCGCGCTATAGTTGTAGTTCCTGGATATCTGGTGAAAAATGGGTTACAGACTCGGACGTTGCTGGCACCAGGCCGCAGCTGCAGACTACTGGAGAAAGGTGTTTAACCCGTCGCAGATAAGGCGAGTGATTTAAACGAAGAACTAATGATCTGTTACTACAGATCAAGTCCAACAAGAAGAAGATATCTAAAACGAATGCACCAGTTCTGGAAAGAACAACATCCAGAATCAGAAATAACAGAACAGAGACTAGCAGATCAACGCCGATTTATAATACGAAATAAAGTATTCACAGAAACAGAATTGGACGAACTGCAAAGATTTACCCAGGGCAAAGAAATCAAAGCCTTGCCAGAAGTAATTCAGAATGTAGAGGCAAAACAGGGGGAGTTGGCAGTGAAGGAATCTAGCAGAGATATACAACTGTTCTCATTTGGAAACCAGGCACCTCTACCTCAGGAAGAACAAAACCCTCTAATTAAAGAAATAAAAGAATTGAAACAAAGAATAACTGAGCATCTAGAACAGCACAAAAACAACAGAATAAGGCTACCTGCATTGAAGCTTGTTCCAAAGAAACAGCTAGCACAAGCATTAAAGATGCAAATACTGCAATATCAAGTATAAGCACCAATTCACTGCAAAGAAGACAACCAACTAATGTACAGCACAGCTGCAGTTCTACATAGTGAATACCTGGGATGCAAAATCACAAGAAGAAAAACAAACATAACGGGCCCCACAAAATGTAAGTTAGACTAGGAAATAAGATCAACAGTTAAATCACATGCAAGCATTCGCTAGACAGATGAAGAGAAAGAGCTTTGAAGCAAGAAGACGGCAATAATACCTAATCAAGAATACCACTTAGAAACAAGGAAATCCAGAAGGACACTGGAATAATAAAGCAACAAATAAAGCTATAGCCAGAGAATCAGTAGATTGAAGCTCGGATTTGTCAACTAAGGCAGAACCTCCAATTTTCAATACATCAGAAACGTTTCTACCAATCCATCAATGGAGAAACTGCAAGGAATCAGTTAGTACCTGACAAGGAAGAAACAGTGCAGTTCTGGAAGCAGATATGGGATAACCCAAAGAAATACAACAAGGATGCGGCTTGGTTACAAGAGGTGGATGCAAATAAAACAGAAGTTGAAATGAAAGAACTAGTAATAACAACAACAATGGTAGAAAAAAAGAGCAAAGAAAATCAAAAATTGGTCAGCACCAGGTGAAGATGAACTGCATGGGTTTTGGTTGAAACATCTAACTGTTATACACCCACTCATTGCCAAGCAATTCAACAATATCCTACAAGGAGGAGAAATTGAAAAGTGGCTAACAACTGGGAAAACCTACCTAATCATGAAAAATCCAGCAAAAGGGGCAACACCAGGTAACTACAGGCCAATTACCTGCTTACCAACAACCTTCAAATTACTAACTGGTGTGGTAGCTGATGCAGTACAACAGCATCTAGTTG